>NC_080561.1:26273563-26573563 GCF_030253575.1 Rhododendron vialii
CAAATGTCGTAACCTCGCGAGGAGCTCTAGAGTGGTCTACTGGCTCGATATGGTCAACCGGGGTTCGGTAGAATGCCCAAATCCTAACTGCTTCAAAGATGTCCTCGGGAATCTCAACAGAAGAAGAGGCTGAACTACTGGAACTGTCCGAAGAGAGCTCAACGACCATTTGCCCCTACCTAACAAAGAAGAGAATGTGCAAAAACCCGTTAACTATATGCCTAGGGGAAAGCAAGAGGATCTAATGCTCGGGATAGAATGGTCATTGCTCCTCGGAGTCTTTAGGTCTTGGTCTTTATCAAAGTACTCCTCCTCGGGAAGAGTCCCTAGGGCCTGTAACTATTCCTATGGTCTCGGGATGAAGATAGGCCTCGGGATGAATATAAGCCTCGAGAAGAACATGAACAACGCCGAAGGAATCCACCATCGCCATGAACGAGATGCCGGCGAGTGGTGGCTCAGCTGCAATGCGTGCTGAAAATGATGAAAAACTTGAAGAAAATGATCAAAAAATGAAGTTTAATGTTTGGAGATCATCGTACCTGAGTTTCGTGCAAAGATCTATTGCCAAATCGCTTGAAATATTGGCTGAAGGTGAGTCACAGCGGTGGAAGAGTTTCGATGATGGAGAAGCAGAAAAAATGACCGTCGTCTCTCCATCTCTCCATTTTATAGTGGAACGTTCGAAGGGCTACGCGGGAAACGAAGCATCGTGCATCGAGCTGTTGGATCTCTGACATGTGTCCTCATCGGACGGTGAGCAACGAAAGTTCTGCACCGAGGTCAGAGCGCCAGATTACCGAACCATTGGCATCCTGACACGTGTCCCTAAAAGGACGTTTCATACCAATCAAGTGGCACGGCACGTGCCAAGACAACTATCGACTCTTGGCACCTCGGCGATGATTGACACATGGCTCTAAGAGCTAGGGCTCGCAGTCTAACAACTACCGAAGTCGCCCGTCGCCTCGGTAACCTAAGTGTACTAGATTCAAGCATGGCAGTTCGCGAGAAGGGTCAACTCCTTAGAGCCGAGGAGTGACGCTCCAAAAAGTTAAGAGGCTATTATGGTGGCCTCGGTTTTCGTCTCGGTAACCTAGCCAAATGGATTGAACCGATGCCCCGTGAGGGTCTGGCCCACAACTTGGTAAAAGCTAATGGTCCCGACATACTGTTCGGTTTAGCACTCAGTGACAAGCCCTCTATGCCTACTTCGATAATTATCAACATCACGGAGTGTATCTGTTTCGATATTCCCGAAGCCACCTAAGAGAAGTAGTTATGCCGGATGGGGCCCATGAGGATTGTCCGGCAAACGTAATGATTGGGATCAGATCTGGCCATGTGCTCCGTAACCGCTTTGCCCCACTCGTCACATATGACGTCACCCGAGGTGGTTACCTGAGCGTACCCTCCCCACGCTAGCTTGGAGCCAAGTAAACCTAGGTCTATAAATACAAAGGGATACTCACTTGGAGAGGAATGCCATTTTACCCTAACCCTAGACCTACATTCTTCCCCTGAGATCTAACTTGATCGTCGGAGGGTCACTGGGCTACTCCAGCCCTAGTGACTTGTTGCAAGTCCAGTAGCAGGAGCGTCGAGGTGTGGAAGAAAGAACCAAACCTGAACCATGGTCAAGGTTCTTTAGACACCCCAATCTGGGCTTATAAATTAGTTTACTTACGGTATTTGATTCCCCAATGATGAAACAGATCAAGAACACCCCAGGAATGTCGAGTGTTTGAGCTTTAAGTATTTGCAAAACCCTTGAACCTAATCTAGCCAAAGCCACTTCAAAAGCCAAAAACCCTACTGGCACGCATTGGTTCAGAGCCTGCAGGCGCAGATCAACCTGACGGGTGTTGGTTAATGGTCAAAGCTTGACCGTTGACCAACGCGTGAGTAGGTGGTACACCCGTGTGCTGCTCCCAAACCCGCGTGCGCAGGTCAAGCTGCCAGGTGTGGTCAATAGTCAAAGCTTGACCATTGACCTGCGCGCGCCAGGGCGCAACCCGCGCTCGTCGCTCAAAACCTATCCCCATCACCTTTATGGGTTGGTAAGGTTAACCACCAAGCAACTTCAGCCAGACCTCGTGGACTGGCTGAACTCCTCTCTTTGCAGTTCCATACCTACCTCATCTCTCCCTATAAATAGTCCCATGGTTCTTCCATTAAAAGGGTTTAAAAAAAGAGAGAAACAAACTTCAAAAGGGTTACACCCACCCTTGTTTCTTCTATCACTCATACTCCCTCAAGAACATAGCTTGTTCTTCCACCTCAATCAAGCCTCAAGCCTCAAACCTCAAAGCTCAAGTACTCTTTCAAACTCAATCTAGGTATAACATACCTACTATTTTCTGTTATGATCCCTGAGGGGGGCTGGCAGGGTCAAGGCTGGTAATCAATACCATGCTCTGGCCCTAAAGCTAGCAGGGTTTCAAAAATCGTCCTGGTAGGAACAAGCGCAAGCCGGTCCACAGTACATGCGCGCCACTCTGTGGCTTCGTGCGCAGGACCACGTGGGAATTGGTTCCCTACTGTTTTATGTCTTTTACTTTGTATAGATCACTGCAAGCATGTTAACAACCAGTTTATTGCTTTTTTTTGTTAGAATTGCTAGTTTTAGTTCAATTTGTATTTCTGTTGGTTTGGGATACCCTTGGGATCATTCTGGATATGTTCCAAAATCTAGAAACATGTAAACCAAACGCTGGTTAAATGGTATGACACGCACACGCCAGGGTGCAACACACATGCGTCGGAGAGCCATACGCGCGCACCGGAGCGCCATAAGAGCGCGCCAGTCTATCTCTGACTAGTGAGTGGCCTTGCATGGGTAACTTGGCCTTAGGCCGTTATTTTGTCCCTTCAATATTTTGGGGTGTTTTTGTTAATTTGTAGGGCTTTTCAGTCTTTAAACTATACATTATAACTGCATGAACTACTTGGTTTGTCCTGGGTGTGCACTGGTCCTTCCAGAGCCCAAAGGGTTTAATAATAAGAGTTGTGGGTTTGAGCTCACTGGCGCGCGCATGTCTTGTAGTGACGCGCGCATGTCTGATTAGCATGTAGTGACTTGATCAGTGCATACTTGTTTCCACCTGCGCACGTCACTCCAAAACAATAGCCTTCCAGTCTGTTTAAACTCCCACAGGAGTCTGTTTTCATCCTATACTAATTGCTTTCGCATCCATGCTATCATTTACATCTTGCAAATCGTGTTACAACTTTAATCCCCATTAAACTGTTCCCCCACCCTAATTGGCTAAAAAGAATTGATTAATCAAACAGAATTGCAAACATCTTTCGCAAATGCCTAAGTAGAGACTGATTCCGGATTGGGCGAGAGGGGTGCCTTAAAACCCTTCCCCTATCGTAACCTAGCTCCCAAACCCAAATATGGTTATGACAGACTAGTGCTTTCACTTTTTCAAATCAAACAGCACGGCAAGTGCTTCGAAATACGGTTCCTTGGGTGTCGGACCTTCAAACCTGAGTGGCGACTCTGTATTCCGAGCGCTTGCCATCCGCACTCCCTCGATTATGGGCCCTGCTTTAGGAAGGAATGGAATCCTTCCTAAGGGCATGCTGCCCACAGGTCCTGTCAAATCGAACCCCTACAATAAATATCCTTACTTATTCCTTATTTGCAATTTGCTTCCACAGCCTTAGAAGCGGAAGCACAATTGTCTTATAGTGACCAAGAGATGACGTAATGAGAAGATGGTAATTGAAAACTTGCTTAAGCTTCTTCATGTTTTCGCTTATTATGTTCCATGCACAATCTTTACATAATGATGTAGGGGGATGAAAACAATTGACGCTTCGGATCAACTGGATTGCAACGGCTTATTCGTGCCTCTTCACCGGAACCCTAGCTCGACGTCTGAACCCTAATCTGCAAAATAGACAGGGGGTGAGTGCACCTTTGCCTCTCGTGGCAAAGGCCCTCCGATGCCTTTGTTAGTATCACGTACTAGAAAACTCAGCCCTAATTATCAGTAGGAAAGCAATAATAATGCAACGTATTGCGTACCTCTCACCTCTAGGTTTTCCTCATATTTATAGATTTATGGATGCTTGCTGTCCAAGCATCCTTATTGCCATAGGATTCCTAACTCGTATAGGAAACCCAGGATATCAAGGAGTCTCGTTTCCTTTATCAGTTTATGGAAAAGAGTCCTTTTAGGATTCTTTTCCTTTAAGAGCCGAACATCCCATACTCGTTGGGTATCTTTCTCAGATCCTATATTCTTGGGATCTTTATCCCTATATGAGACATGACTATTCTGGAATCTTTCAGAGTATTCTCTCTGCTCCTACTCTCGATTGGAGTTCCATCTTTGTTCGGCCGTCTCATAGCTGAACAGACGGCTTGGACCAGTTACCTCACATGTAACTGGTCCTTGAGCCCGTACAACCTTCCTGGACCATTGACTTCTCATGTCACTGGTCCATATTGCCGAACACTTGTTTAGCATGATGACTGTCCTGTCTATATTCAAACTATGGTCCCACGTACCATTTATTCGGATATCGATTGCATTGCTTTCAACCCGTGATCACTCGTATCACGTGCTAGGTTCTTTACATCATCTGTTCGGCTGTATCATAACCGAACAGTCTATTTATAGCCATGACTTCTCATATCACTGGTCCATATCGCTGTTCACCGAACTGCTCGGCGATAAGTCCAGTCGTATTTACCACGTGTTCCCAAACATCACGTGTTTGGTAACTAAATGTATCTGCTCGGGAATACCTCCCTACAATTGCTCTCCAGCTTCATGTATTTACCACTGTTCGGGGGTAATATATGACGCTTAGAAACAGAATTCTATCTAAACCAAACTCTTTTGATCCCGTGCAGTCATAATTTCAATACTTCATTGATGCCTTTTGGCGCCTATGTCATTATACCATTTCGGGGTAAACGACTCCACGTGGCACATTTTCGTATGCCTAGCATTAACTTCGAACTGACGTTCTATGAAACGGCGTCAGAACGGTTTCTGCTTTCCGTTACTTTTTCCTGTAACGGTGTGAGAGGAGACGTTTCGTCTCCGTCTCTCACCCTTAAACCGCTGAAAGGGCTCTTTTTGGTTTTTTATCCAAAACATTCGAACTTTCAGTCCTAAGCTTTCTGCCATTGCTGCCGTCTGCAAATTCGATTGTACTCCAAGAAATCATCACGGTATCGTTGTAAGACTCTCGTTCTAACTCCATTTCTTCTGCTTAGGTTTTCATCTGAGATTTCATTCTCAGATTGTGGTCATTTCTAGGGTTTCAATCACGCCCATTCTTTCATTTACTTTTTCTTCGAGTATATCCATGGCGGATGAACATGACACCCCTCCTAGACCCAGAAGTTTAGGAAATTCTGTGATACTCCCGCCGCAATGGCGACGTTTAGGTCTGAGTATAATATCCCTGATAATGTGGGGCTCGAACTCGCCCCTTTAGGAGCAGATAGGGATGGTGGCTCCTGGGATAGAATGTGCATCCCTATCGTGGCCATCGTCGAAGGTGGGGTCCGATTTCCTCTTCACCCACTACTCCGTCAGATCCTAAACTGGTATCGACTCACCCCCATGCAAGTATCAACAAATGTTTTTAGGCTGATAAATGGAGTAATTGCTTTAAATAGAATTCTAGGGACCCAGCTAGGGATCTGGGACATTCAGTGGTGGTACAGTATTGTACTAAACCCTGAATATAACACCTTTTATTTCAAAGTAAGAAGGGCAGAAAAGCGTCTCGTGCTCAACCTGCCGGATTCTGCTCGGGATCATGAGATTGACTTCTTATACGTTACTGGAGCTTTCGAGCCATTAGGAGAGGATGGTCAAGTGGTGGGACTCCACTGCCCCCACATATGGGGATACCCACGTAATACTCCTCTTTCAATAAGTTTGTAATATTTTCGTTTACCGCTTTCTCATAGCCTTTACATGTGTCTAATCTTGCTGTTACAATTGTGATCTGACAGCTGAAAATGCTAACTATCGTCCCAGACGCGTTCCGAGCAACATCCGAACAGAGGACATCAACAAGGTTCTAAAATATACAGGTGAACCTGGCACTTCTACAGCTGGTCGGGGTCGCAACGCAGAAGTTCTTCTGGGATACGACCCTTCATATAGAGGGGTTATAGACAGAAGGCTCGCTCATCCCAGCACCAGTACCGCTTCCACCTCCACTGCTTCCCAGCTTAGGAGTACCAGAGCTAACATTGGAGTGACAGTAGCCGGCCAACCGGGTGAAGTCCCAATTTCCGAAGGAATTCCTTTACCACGAATAAGAGTTCGAAGATCCTCACGGAGTCAGGCCTCCTCTCTACCATTACCCGAACAGCCAGCGCCCATCTGTGTTACCAGCCAATCCTCATCCTCAGGTTATTCTCTATCTCCTCCTATCTCGAGCACTATGACACGCCAGCCCATAAATCTCAGCTCCCTCGTCACCGTCTCTTCTCGGGGACGTGGGACTGGGCGGGTGGCCTCAACTGGAGCCCCTCCCCCACGATCTCGTCGTAATAGGGGAGGATCCGCACGGTCATCATCTTCTCCTCGAGAAGTGGACACCACCACAGAGGCTGCTGACCTTCACAGAGACAAACGCCCAAGGGTAGACGATCAAGATGGTACTGCTTCTCAAGCAGATACCGAAACCCATCATCCCATCTCACCAACCACTCAAGTCCTCCCTCAGACGTGGACTCCTCCTTTCACTAGGGGGGACCGTCCCGTTCACGTCGGGGATAGTGCTGGTTCATCTGAAACCGCACTTGCCCTAGCTCAAGGATTGCTGCTCCCAGTAGATATGCAAAAAGAAAATGCATCTGTACCTTATCGGCTCGTTTCTACTGGACTTGTCAGCGGCATCAAGGTATTTGGTACTTTTGTTTTTCCTTGTAAGGTCGATACGTGTATTTGCTATCAAACTTGTATTGCTACAACTGTTTCTGACTATTTAAATCTTTTGTCAGTTTATTCAAAAGATGGTTACTCTGGGTAAGAAATACCAAGAAGCTGATGCTGAAAGAGTCAGGCTGATGAATGACAACACCCGAATGCTCAGAACAATCGCCAGGTTGGAAAGAGAAAGAGACAAAGCCAAGTCTGATTTCAACCAAACCAAAGAAAAACTTGAGGTTGCCGAAGAGAGTCTCAACCAGGCTCTATCAGAAATTGATAATGCCAAGAAAGCTGCATATGAAGAAGGGTACCAGAAGGGATTCGACACCACAACTGCTAATTATGTTGAACAGATTCCTGCTATCCAAGATCAGATTTGGATTGCTTGCTGGGAAACTTGTTTAACAAAAGTTGGCGTTTCTGAGGATTCTCCTCTCTGGATTGATAATGAACTACCGAGCAGCCGTGCTTCAGCTTCCCAAGAGCAAGAAGTTCCTCCGGAAGATGATGTTGAACAACAAATTGAAGACTTTATTGGAATAGAAGAAGATATTCCCTCTGGAGCTCAGACTGTCCAGTCTCCTGTTCAAGATTCAAATCCTGAACCTATCAACTTGGAGGAGAATGTGACTGTAGGAGATGTCACGACTGAAGAACCTGTCAGGGCAAACTTAGATGTCCAAAGCCTGGACTAAACCTTTGGTAAGTTTTGAAAAAAGACTTTCTTTGAAACAGTTGAGCTGGTCCTGCGTGACCGTAGCTTTTAAACCCTGCGTGGTACTAGTACTTTCGTTTGGTAATGCTCTGGATAATACAGGTATTCGGCCCTTCGTGGCACTACTTTTATATTTTGCTCGGCTTCCATGTTTGATGCAACTGTTCGTATGCAATTTTCAGTCTAAGTATTTCGTACCGTTTATGTATCATTTGTTTGCATAAGTATTTCGTACTTTTAGCAAATCTTTCACGCCTGTTCTGAATTTTAAGTTTCACGTACTTAATGTTTGTTTAAGTTTCTCGTACTTACCAATAAACGTTTACAAGAGTCATGTACTTGCATTCGTTGAGTTTCACGTACTCACACCACAACTTCTAAGTATCACGTACTTAGAACTACTAGTGTATTGGATTCCTAAGTATCACGTACTTATAACACCATATAAGTATCTCGTACTTTGAACGTCCATACAAGTATTTCGTACTTGTATTTGTTAAAAACACACAAGTATTTTCATACTTGCTAAGTATCACGTATTTTAAGAAAATACATACAAGTGTGTTCATACTTGCATTCAAATGTATACCCAGGTTTCACATACTTGGGATTCTATACACAAGTGTCTCGTACTTGTATTCGTTAAGTGCCACGTACTTAAAAATGTATAAAAACTTTTAAGTTTCACATACTCAAAAGGTATACCCTGCTCCCCAATACGAATAAGGAGAACCAAACTCGTAGTTCGTATTTAAATACCTCAACAGTTAGTTGAAAGAAGTGATTTTATTCATAATCTGTAAAACGCAAGAGGGCGTTACTCGTACCCTTTAGAAAATAATCAAAACTAGAACAAATGAATTATATTCGTAATTCCCACACAATCACGTAGTGTAAATCCAAAACAGGATTTAATACTTCTAAACAAAGAACTTTCGTAAATTATGAACATTCCAAGGCCTTGGAATTGGATCACCATCCAAATCTGCCAATCGATAGGCTCCTATGCCTATAATCTCAGTTACTCTATATGGGCCCTCCCAGTTGGCCCCCAGCTTGCCTTCGTTTGCCACCTTGGTGTTGCCGAGCACTTTTCGTAGCACAAGGTCCCCAACACCAAATTCTCTAGGATGAACATGTTTGTTGTAGCTTTTCATCAGCTGCTCTTGGTAAGAAGCAAGACGTACCAAGGCCTTTTCTCTCTTCTCCTCGGCAAGATCAAGCTCGATTTCAAGGGCCCTGTCATTGCCTCCACTTTCAACCAAAGCTGTCCTGTTGGTCGGCAGACCCACTTCCAGAGGTATGACAGCCTCTGTTCCAAATGCCAACGAATAGGGGGTCTCTCCCGTAGACCTCCTAGGCGTTGTTCGGTGAGCCCACAAAACTAATGGTAACTCATCAGGCCATTTTCCCTTTGCTCTGTCCAGCCTCTTCTTTATCCCATCTAGGATAGTTTTATTGGATGCCTCTGCTTGCCCATTACTCTGAGGGTAGGCCGGAGTGGAGTAATAATTTCGTATTCCATACTGGGCACAAAAAGCCTTGAATTTCTTCTGAAATTGGGATCCATTGTCTGTAATCAATGAATAAGGGACCCCAAAGCGGGTGATGATGTTTTTCCACACGAACCTTTCTATCATAGGCTCGGTGATTTTGGCCAGTGGTTCTGCCTCAATCCACTTTGTAAAATAGTCAGTTGCAACAAGCAGAAACTTTCGATTCCCAGTTGCTTTGTGCAATGGACCCACGATATCCATCCCCCATTGAGCAAAAGGCCAGGGACTTGTCAATGGCACCAGATCTTCGGCGGGCGTTCGAATCATTGGTGAGAACTTTTGACACTTCTCACAAATCTTTACATACACCTTTGCATCTTCTTGCATGTGTGGCCACCAATAGCCTTGCGTAATTGCTCGGTGGGCAATAGATCTGCCTCCAGCATGGCTCCCACACGTTCCCTCGTGGATTTCATGAAGGAACTTCTGTACCATCTCAGGATGTACGCATAGCAAATAGGGACCCGTAAAGGATTTCCTATACAACTTACCCTCTGGGGACAGCCAAAACCTAGCAGATTTGACCCTTATCTTGTGGGCCTCCTTTTTATCAGAAGGGAGTATCTCGTCTCGTAAGAACTCCATGATTGGGTCCATCCAACTTGGTCCTTGGTTCACGTCCAAGACCAAATCTACACTCTTCCCAATGCTAGGCTCATTTAGGTATTCTACTGCCACCCTTCTTTTGAACTCTGTTGGTACTGCTGCAGCCAACCAAGCTAAAGAATCTGCATGAGCATTCTGTCCAGAACTTATTTGCTCGATATATACCCTCTCGAAGGTATCAAGCAAGTCTTTTGCTGCCTGCACGTAGGCTACCATCTTTTCATTCCGAGTCTCGTACTCGCCGGACAGTTGATTCACAACAAGCTGGGAATCACAATACACCCTGACCCGTTCTGCTTTAAGGGTCTTCGCACTTCTTAACCCAGCCAAGAGTGCTTCATATTCAGCCACATTATTCGATGCACTGAATCCAAGCCGAACAGAGAGTTCAATGAGAACTCCTTGAGGAGGAAAGAGGACAACTCCAATTCCAGAACCAGTATTGCACGCTGATCCATCAACGAATAACTTCCATTCTTTGGGATCCTGTTCGGCTACGGGTTGATCCTTCAAGGATGATGTCTTAGCTGCCTGTTCCTTTCTCGTAGGAGGCAAGGGAGCAACAGTGGGGGAAAACTCTGCCACAAAATCAGCCAATACCTGGCCTTTAATTGCTGTACGTGGCTGATACTCGAGATCATACTGACTTAACTCTATGGACCATGTCGAGATCCGTCCCGAGAAATCTGCCTTTCGAAGCAGTGATTTTAATGGATACTCAGTATAAACCACAACCTTATGGCTTTGGAAGTAGTGTGGCAATTTCCTGGTTGCTGTCCTAAGTGCCAGGACAAGTTTTTCTAAAGGCAGATATCTCGTCTCCGCATTCAACAATGTCTTGCTAACATAATAGATGGGGATTTGTTCGATCCCCAAGTCCCTCAACAAGACTGCACTTACTGCATGCTCGGAAACGGCTAAGTACAGAATTAAAGACTCACCAGGCTGTGGAGTTGACAACAGTGGGGGCTCGGCCAGGTACTTCTTCAGGTCCTGGAAAGCTTGTTCACATTCTGCTCCCCATTCAAATCCCTCCCTTTTTTTCAATAACTGAAAAAAGGGTCTGCATTTGTCGCTTGACCTGCTGATGAATCTGTTAAGTGCTGCTGCCATCCCATTCAGCCTCTGGACTTCCTTGGTAGTTTTGGGACTCTGTAGTCTTTGTAAGGCATCAATCTGATCGGGATTTGCCTCTATCCCTCTCAAAGTTACCAAATGACCCAGGAATTTTCCTGAACCAACTCCAAACGCACACTTCGAGGCGTTGAGTTTCAGTTTATACTTCCTCAGGATTTCGAACACTTCCTTCAGATCAGAAATATGCCCTCCTTTTTCTCGACTCTTTACGACCATATCATCTATGTAAACTTCCAAAGTCTTCCCGATGAGCTTCTTGAACATAATGGTTGCAAGTCTCTGGTATGTAGCCCCAGCATTCCTTAGTCCAAAGGGCATAACACTGTAACAGTATAACCCTCGTGGTGTGATGAACGAAGTCTTCTCTTGATCAGGTTCAAACATTGCAATCTGATGATATCCTCGATATGCATCGAGAAAACTCATTCGCTCATAACCAGAGGTTGCATCAACCAATTGGTCAATCCTAGGCAAAGGAAAACTGTCCTTAGGACATGCTTTGTTCAGGTCGGTGAAGTCCACACAGACACGCCACTTTCCATTCTTCTTCTTTACCACAACAGTGTTGGATAACCATTCTGGGTAATAGACTTCACGTATTGCCTTGGCCTCCAATAAACGATCGACCTCTTCGATCACAGCATTTACATGCTGTACGGCTGCCCTTCGTTTCTTCTAAATGATCGGCTTATGCAGAGGATCAATGTTTAAATGGTGACGATCACATCTACATCCACCCCAGGCATTTCCTCAGGTACCCATGCAAAAACATCAATATATTCTTTCAGAAATCGTATCGACTCAGCCTTTTCGTTGCTGGTAATGATTCCCCAATCAAAAAATATCTTTCAGGATCAGTCTCGTTGATCTGAATCTTCTCCAGGCCCTCAAGCACTTTTTCAGCCGGGCTTCTTCCAACATCCTCGATGGTTGGTTGGTCTGGTACTTCTAATGTGTGAACATGGTGGACCTTCGGGGCTGTTTTAATGATGGAAATCAAGCATTGCTGTGCCACCTTCTGGTTTCCTTTAAGGACTTCAATCCCATTTGATCCTGGGAACTTCACCATCTGGTGATAAGTCGAGGAGACTGCTCTCATTTTGTGCAACCAAGTCCTCCCTATAATCGCGTTATAGGAAGATGGGACATCGACCACCAAAAAGTCCGTTCTTAACACCATTGATCCGGCCCGAACAGGTAACGTTACCTTTCCGAGGGGCCAGACTGCTCCTGCACCGAACCCAATTAGAGGTGTTGTAGACTGTTCTAAGTCTGATTGGGCCAGCCCCATCTTTTTGAATGCATCATAGTACAATACCTCTGTACAACTGCCCGAGTCCATTAGAATTCTTTCGATGTCGTATTCCCCAACTCGCAGGGTTACGACCAATGCATCATTGTGGGGTATTTGGACCTCCCCCAAATCATCATCACTGAATGCCATGCTCTCTTTGCATACATCAGTCTCTCGCCCTCTCTTGTTTCCCAACCGCATCACGTGCTGATCATGCTTGATCTGTCTCTGCAACAGCCTCACCTCACTCCTCGTATAAGGTGCAGCCAACCCATGTATCATATGGATCACGCCTTTAGGGTGTTGCTCGTAACCCAGTTCCATGGCCTTAGCTTTCTCTTTTGGGTCCTCCTGGATAAACTCCTTGAGATAGCCCCGAGAGACCAAATCATCAAGGTGCCTTTTGTATACCTCACAATCCTCGGTCATATGGCCCCAATCCTTATGGTAACTGCAGTGCTGATTCGTCGCACGCTTTGCATCTTTGTCTCCGCCTAGACTTGGGGGCCGTTTAAAATATGGCTGATTCTTTATTCGATAAAGAATCCTGTATATTGGCTCCTTCCAAACCGTAGTGATAGAGAAGAAGGACTTGGGGTCAGGAGCTTGCTTGTCCTTGTATGGCTCTTTCTTAGCCTGCCCGTACTCCCTTCTATCTTTGTAAGACTTGGGTTCTGGCTTATCCACTTTTTTGGCAGGTGCTTTCGGCTGTTCGGCAACCGCCCTGCCATCCTCACGGAGTATGTCATCCTCCATTCTGGCGTGTTGCTCTATCCGTTCCATTAATTTAGCCAAGGTGGCTACTGGATGTTTATTCAACGAACGGCGTAGCTCTCCCCGAACAGGCAAGCCAGTTTTGAACGTAGCAATTGCATACTCTTCACTGCAACTTTCAATCTCGTTGAAAGTTTCCCAGTACTTCTTTGCATAATCCCTGATCTGCTCGTTCTCCTCCTGCTTCATGGTGGAAAGACTTTCAAAAGTCTTTGGGGCCTTTCTGCTTGTTAAAAACCGAGCAGTAAATTCCTCTGCCAACTGCCTCCATCCTCGTATGGATCGTGGGGCCAACTTATGAAACCAGGATAAAGCCACCTTGCCAAGACTGGAGGGGAACATCTTGCACAAGATGGAATCATCCCCCTCATGCATAAACATGGCCTGTTGATAATGTTGTATGTGAGCTACGGGATCCGTGTTTGTCTCGTAAAGTACGAATGCACCGTGCTTCACTCTGCTCGGCAACCTTGTTTCTTGTAGCCTCCTTGTAAAGGGGGAGGTTGCAATATTACTCAGGGCCTTGCGTGCTGCTTCTCGTGCAGTCACTGTCCCATCCTCTTGCTCCTTTGACTTGTGGGCCGAAGTCTTGACCCAATCAGCATCAGGTCTCTCGTACCTGTCTCGATGATGCTTTCTCGTGTCCTCTTCCTCGGGGGTAGAACTCCGGTCTCTGCTCTTCCTTTTTCGTGAAGAAGTCCTTCTCTCCGGTGTTCGGCTTCTACTTTTTCTTTCCCTTTTTCGTGGAGAAGCTTCATGACGCCCTATAACAGGACTTCTGCTCCTGCTTCTGCTCCTTCTACCTCGTGAAGGAGCTTTTCTGTATTGTACCACAGCATACCTACTGCCTCTAGAATTTCTTCGAGACAGTCCAGAATCCTCCGGATGCTCCCTAATTCTTTCCAATTCTCTGATCTCATGCTCTCGTTTTTTAATCAGACGAGCATACTCCTCGACTTCTTGCCTCTTCCTATCAAGAACGTCGTCGCTATGGTGCACACTCCTGGAGTGCGCGATCGATTCATCCCTTTGATGGGATTTACTCCTTCTCGTGGATCTTGAAGCCGTCTCTCCATCTCCTCTATTTTTGGAGTTATGATGCACGGTAAGGGGGCGGTCCTTACTCGTGTTCCTCCTGTGCCCACCCTGGGGCTTTCTCGGAGCCCCAGGTGGTGATTTGTCCCTTCCCTTATCTAACACATCTTTTGGTTCATGTGGCGTTGCTGGAGTTACTTCCACCATGGTCGTATTTCAAAAGGGAATTCTTTCGTTTCCCACAGACGGCGCCAATTGTAGGGGGATGAAAACAATTGACGCTTCGGATCAACTGGATTGCAACGGCTTATTCGTGCCTCTTCACCGGAACCCTAGCTCGACGTCTGAACCCTAATCTGCAAAATAGACAGGGGGTGAGTGCACCTTTGCCTCTCGTGGCAAAGGCCCTCCGATGCCTTTGTTAGTATCACGTACTAGAAAACTCAGCCCTAATTATCAGTAGGAAAGCAATAATAATGCAACGTATTGCGTACCTCTCACCTCTAGGTTTTCCTCATATTTATAGATTTATGGATGCTTGCTGTCCAAGCATCCTTATTGCCATAGGATTCCTAACTCGTATAGGAAACCCAGGATATCAAGGAGTCTCGTTTCCTTTATCAGTTTATGGAAAAGAGTCCTTTTAGGATTCTTTTCCTTTAAGAGCCGAACATCCCATACTCGTTGGGTATCTTTCTCAGATCCTATATTCTTGGGATCTTTATCCCTATATGAGACATGACTATTCTGGAATCTTTCAGAGTATTCTCTCTGCTCCTACTCTCGATTGGAGTTCCATCTTTGTTCGGCCGTCTCATAGCCGAACAGACGGCTTGGACCAGTTACCTCACATGTAACTGGTCCTTGAGCCCGTACAACCTTCCTGGACCATTGACTTCTCATGTCACTGGTCCATATTGCCGAACACTTGTTTAGCATGATGATTGTCCTGTCTATATTCAAACTATGGTCCCACGTACCATTTATTCGGATATCGATTGCATTGCTTTCAACCTGTGATCACTCGTATCACGTGCTAGGTTCTTTACATCATCTGTTCGGCTGTATCATAACCGAACAGTCTATTTATAGCCATGACTTCTCATATCACTGGTCCATATCGCTGTTCACCGAACTGCTCGGCGATAAGTCCAGTCGTATTTACCACGTGTTCCCAAACATCACGTGTTTGGTAACTAAATGTATCTGCTCGGGAATACCTCCCTACAAATGAAAGTGTAACTTTGTGTTTTGTACAGGCCAAAATATCTTGATGTCAAAGGATTGCTTTGAATGATCACGGAGTCTTTTTGGATGGTTGCTCATGGAGTTTCTATACCATCATTGTAATTTAATGATCAAAAACTCGATTTTTGGGGAATTTTGGATGTTATTTTTATGTAGTAAGGATGGACCAACGCTGGATCTATTTTGCCGAATCGTGTTTTTGTTTGCATATTTGAATTTGTTGTTAACGTATAAGATTGTTCAAGTTGAATTGTAGTTTTTTTGAAGGGTTGTTATGCTTCCAAAAGTTGTGTATGACCCCTTTTTGTAGTTGAATTGGAGTTTTGTTTTTCTACTCATGGGATTATGTACTATGCTGTTGAGTAATGAGTTTTTTTTTTTTGGCATATTTGAATTGGAGGTTACCTGTACAGAATCGTTTGCTATATATGTAATAGAATTGTTCAGGTTCAATTATAGAATTTTTTGCCTAGGTTGGATCTCAACCATATGAAAAAATAGGGCTGATTTTTACACAATAAAAATAGGGGAGGAGAGATGGTTTTCTCTGGAAAACAGGTGGAGAGAAACAACATAATTCAACTCCAAAAGATGGGGAAGAGAGAAGCTGCAAATCTTGCAAATCTTCACTTGGGAACACGAATAATGTTTGGATTCATTCACAATTCAAGTAGGCAATTGTGGAGCAAAAGTACAAATCATAAGAGACATACAAACTGTGCAAAATATAAATTGTGCGAATAAATGAAGCTACATAATTCAACTCCAAAAGCTCCATAACTCCCATTTTATTACATCATTAGTCAAACTAACAAAAGCACACAATTGCAAAGTTAGATACAACACAAAATAAAGAGTTCAAAAGCTCGAACTAGCCTAGTTACATAAATCAAATCCGAATTTTTACTAGTTCCCTAATAGAGTACAATGCTTTTTTCCCCCACCAATTTCGATATGCATCAAAAAAACAAGTTCTTGGGGACTTCGTGGCCTTGGTCTGTGAGCTTTCCAACTCCAGCACCTACAAAATAAGCTAAGCTTGTGAGGTTTTCATCTCCAGCACCTTCAAATAAGATTAGCAAAAGAACAGCACATTCAGACTAGTATCAGCAAAATAACCAGCACCAAGCATCTAAATCAGGACCTATTAAAGAATGAAATGTCAAGCTAGTTTCCCACTAAACGGTCTATTCAAAATAGGACCCAAATTGGCATAAATTCCAAATTCTTTGCTTTGATCACAACATCCTTGCACACGATCTCATGCTGTAGTGCTTTTAACTGTTATGAGCATAGCAAATTTTGGTTAGGAAGAAAGCACAACATAGGAGAGCTGACAATAGTGGATATACAAACAGACGTGAATTCCCAATTGAAATCCATCAAACTTATCTTTACCTAAATTAAGCTCCAAAAAAATTGATGGAACACAAAGTTTTGAAAGAAAAAAATTGAGCTAAGGTTCCAATTTTGCATCTGCATTTTCTAAAGACTAATTTTACTGTTGAACCAAAATAAGGAGACCTTAACACTTACAATGTCAAGAGCAAAATGGCAGAAAAAAGCGTAAGTACTCAAACACAAAAGGCCAAAACCACAAAAGCATACTTCTTGTATGCAATAAGTTTCGCCAATGCAATATTTTTTGTCATTAGTAAAGCTAATATGACCATTACAAGAAAACCCACCACATGAAATCTGGAAAAGATGAAAATAAGATTATACCTTGACAAGATGATCAATGTCTTCCTTCGCCAAGGAATCAGATGGTGAGAGCTTTTTATCTGGGAAACGGGACTTGGGTTGTGGAATTAAGTTGATTATATCTGATAGCCTTTTCCTTACTACACTCTTAATCCCAAAAGAAGACCTTTTTGCCATTCTTTCCCCTTTCAGCATTATGCCCAGTAGCCCAATAAAACCCTAAGTAAAACCCACAACCCAAATTGGGAAAATTGTCAAAAGAGGTTCAAATAGAAACCTTAGAAACATGGGGGAAAGAAAATAATGTCTACAAAAGATATGGGGGTAGATACTTGTTTAGATTTAAAGGAAATTAAAAGGGTTACTCGGTTGGAACTATTTGTCTCTGTTACAGTGCTATACACATAAACTGTACATGTACACACACAGAGAGAGAGAGAGAGAGAGAGAGAGAGAGTGGTATGTGCACGAATGTTTAAGAATACCTATTGAATGTACTGAAGTAGAGCTTTTGAGCTGATGATGTGAGGGAGTCGTCGTACGGCAGTGGTGTAGACACCCCAATCTGGTTTTCCAATTGTTTTACTTTGTTTTTCGGTTTCTTATTTCCCCAATGATGAATCAGATTAAAAACAGTCTTGAGAGAGAAATGGTTTGAGCTTGGAGTGAATGGAGCCCATCCTAACATCCTAAAACCCTAAATCAAAACCCTGACCTCAGGTTTGACCATCGCGCGATCCATTGGATCCCTCGCGCGATGATCCATCTTCCAAGTGTTGGTCAAAGTCAAAGCCTTGACTGTTGACCATCGCGGGGTGTGGTTTGACCCTCGCGCGATGGAGTCGCTCCCTCGCGCGATGGTCAATACCTGTCACTTTCACCTTTTTCCAGCTGGATTTTGTGATGATCAGGGGCCACTATTCTGAGGAACCCCGTTTTCATCGACTAAACTGTGTTTCGCAGGTGCATGGGTTGCACCATCCTCACAACCACTCCCAGCACCTTGTTGGCCTCTTTCTCCACCAAGGGAGGCTGACCAGCCTTGTTGGCTGGTTGCTAGGCCAAGCCCTCCACCCACTTTACACCTCTCTTCTCCTATATACACCCCATTAGTCTTCCAAAACTAAGGTTACCAATTCTCAAGCAAAAAAAAGACTCCACAAGCTTTAATATACTTCATATCTCTTCACACTAACCACCTCCATACACTTATTTTCCAAGCAACACCACCTTGCTCAATCCATTTTCAAAACACTCAAGCAAAAGTATAATTCCTTACTGTTTACTGTCTTGATCCCTGAGGGGGGCTGGCAGGGCCAAGGTTGGTAATCTATACCAGTCCTGGTTCTAAAGTAGCAGGGCTATAAGAGCCGTGTTACTAGCACACCCGCGCGACGGAACCACTGCATTGCGCGACTGTTCCAGTCAGCACGTGACGGTCCTCGTGGGGATGGGATGCTGGTTATTTTCTGTTTTATAGTATTTTAAATCACTGTGAAGCATTTTTAAAACCAAACACACTGTCTTGCATGCTAAAATTTGTGGCTTAACTTAGAACTCTTAGTCATTTAGTTTGGGAATGCCCCTGTGTTGCTTCTGAATATGCCTCAGAGCCCAGGCATGTAAAGCAATTCCTGGAAGTCCAGTCGGAATTAACGCACGAGTGTTTCATTCCATCGCGCGATGATTCCCTCATTTCCAGGAACTGCCCTTGCATGGGCAACTAGGCCTTAGGCCGTTGCTTTAATACCCCCACTGTTTAGGGGTTCTGATGCAAATTTTGCTTATTTTGCTTGTAATAATTATTTACTTTCAATTCTTATAACTACCTGGTTTGAACCTAGGTGTGCACTGGTCCTTCCAGAGCCCAGAAGGAGAAAAAATTGAATCTGTTGGAAGGATATGACCATCGCGTCATGGTATGGGTCAATCGCGCCATGGTTGATTTGCATGTTGGCAAACCCATGCATGCAAGTTGGCCGCTGCTCGTACCAAATTCATACCAATGCACTGTTTTCATATCCGGTCACAGCATTGGGTTTTATCTCGTTTATTTTTTCAAGCATGTCTTCCATTCATATTGTTTTGATCACATCTACCAAAGTGTTACAGTTTTAATCCCCGATTAACTGTTCCCCGCCCTTAATTGGCTAGAAATTGTTTAATAAAAGACGAATCGCAAATATATTCGCAAAATGCTTAAGTAGAGACCGATCTCCGGATTGGGCAAGAGGGGTGCCTTAAAACCCTTCCCCTCTCGTAACCTGGCTCTCGAACCCAGATATGGTTATTATGACGGACTCATTCCTTAACTTTTTCAAATCAAACAGCGCAGTAGGTGCTTTGAAATACGGTTCCTGTCACGCCCTCGATTTTCAACATAAATAATAAACACTTTTAATAAATAAAGTCCTCGCTATAGTATAAATAATACCCCAAAAGACCTTTCTGTTCACTGTTCTCAAATAAAATTCAAATATTTCATTTCCAACTTGAGGGCCCCAAATCATCAAAATACCAGTATTCTACGGAAATATTATTACAATTTACAAATAACATCTTTTCTAAAAATGCTCTTTCAAATCTTGTGCTATGAAATCCTTCTTGAATACCTTTTAAAGGTTTGGTCACAAATGCACAACGAGCACTCCATGCCAACATCCTTGAATCATACCTGAAATGATAGGGTGAGCTACACTAGCCCAGCAGGAAAATCTATACACAAGCTATATGAAAATGCGATGAATCATGCACCTAGAGTGAGTGAATACAACGAGATCTACATGGAAATATGGGTCTTCCACCACGAACGAGCATACTACAACCAGGGAATCATGATTTCATAAAGATAATCCTAATAGCTCACACGTCAAACTAGAAGCAAAAAAAATCGACTGGAATTATTCCAATTAGACCACAACTTGTCCTCAATCGTCATTTGTCCATCGCTACGCGATTACTCCATTCTGCCTCGATCTATACGAATATGTGATGATCATGCACCAACAATGGTACGTGAGCAACATTATATATGTACAACGAACCCCAAGATGCCAATGACAATGAATATATCTATCGGCAGAACAACGTGAACATATCATTGGATTTCCTTTTTTTTTTAACATAATCGATTTGTCTTTTATTTCTCAAGTATTAGCCACTCCATGCAACAAGAACTAGTTTTCTTGATTTGTACCCGAAAATGTTAAGGTAGGGTGAGCTCACTAGCTCATAGAGAAGTCTTGAAATGAAATACATGAAAACATGTTATATTCAATTACCGAACAAGAGGCTCAATGAGGAAGGATAATAATCTAAGATACAGTTCAAAGTCGAATGACAAGCCAAACATTAGATTAACAACTTTATCTCTCTTTTCATTTCTCAAGCAACACAGGTCATA
The DNA here is from genome assembly GCF_030253575.1 of Rhododendron vialii. Classification (NCBI taxonomy): domain Eukaryota; kingdom Viridiplantae; phylum Streptophyta; class Magnoliopsida; order Ericales; family Ericaceae; genus Rhododendron; species Rhododendron vialii. The sequence goes on from NC_080561.1 coordinate 26,293,956, forward strand.
AGTCTAGCTTAACCAATCAACAATGCATGACATGTGATGCAAAGTAATGCACCGGGCAATGTTGGGCCCCGTAACCCTTGCCAAGGTCCCACCAAGAAGGTGAACCGGGCTCCGTCCATATTGACGTGAATTTCGGGCGGTGTTGGGCCCCGTAACCCTCGCCAAGGTCCCACCAAGGAGGTGAACCGGGCTCCGTCCATATTGACGTGAATTCCGGGCGGTGTTGGGCCCCGTAACCCTCGCCAAGGTCCCACCAAGGAGGTGAACCGGGCTCCGTCTATATTGACGTGAATTCCAGGCGGTGTTGGGCCCCGTAACCCTCGCCAAGGTCCCACCAAGGAGGTGACCCGGGCTCCGTCCATATTGACGTGAATTCCGGGCGGTGTTGGGCCCCGTAACCCTCGTCGACATCCGATGTTGATACGACTCCATCTATTGTCCATATGCTATGACATGCCACACCACGATACATACAAAGTTCGATGTCACACGTAGCCATAACACTCAATTCATAGGTCCATAAACATCCTTCATTATGCACAATCCATCCATAATCTATCTCACACCCATTATCGAGTTAAAACGATTATACATCCTTAAAAATTGCATACTCAATATTTTTCAATGATTCCAACGCCAAATTATCACCAACTTACTAATCTTTAAAACCCACAAGGACCCATAACCAATAGCGTCATTTAACCATAACAAACAATAATAATAATAATAATAATAACGCAGCCTGATACGCTGCCCAGATTTTCAGATTTTCGTTCAATCTTCTAAAAATTACTATAAATCGAGTTCTTAATATTTTTGAGTGATTCCAGTCCCAATAGTTGCGCGATTGAACGAAGCATAAAAGTCACGAAGGAACTCTTGTCAAATCTGCAATCCAAGGGTGGTTAAACAGGGATTTTCCCAGGCTACACGAATCTGTCACACAGCATGACAGATTGACACACCTCTACTCAAACGAACATAACTTTCTGTGTACTGAGAGTTTTAAGACGATTCCGGTGGCAAATGAAAGCTGACTTCAAGACCTTCGAACCGATATAAAGTTTGTATAAAACAGATATCGGACGAGGAAGTTATGGCCGTTCGAAGTAGGCTGAAACCCAGAAAACGAGACAGATTGCAGACCAGTATTCTAAAAATCACCATAAATTCAATTCTCAAACGGTTTCGGGTGATTCCAACGGCATTAGAACGGGCTCTAAGTCTACTCTATTTCATACGAAGGAACCAAAATTCAAATCTGAGCTTATGAAGGCGTAAAACCCCAAAAACACAGGCCCTGTTCTGCTGATTTTCGGAAATGGAAGGAACAAGCTTAAACAACGAAGCAAGATATGATCTAGGTACATAAACACCGTATAAACGCATAACAAGAGTAAGAAATCCCTACCTCATGGGTTTTGAGCAAAACCCAACCCTTTGACCAAGTCAACCGAGCTCCCACGAGGCCCAATCGTAATTTTTCTTGGATGGATAGGAAGCCCGCGCTCCATATAACAACTTTAATTCTTGGACTTTGTTCGGAATCGCCCCCTAAGTAGATGAAATCAAGGAGAGAAGTGGAGGGAGAGTTTCGGAGGGAGAGAGCCGAGAGAATACAGAGAAAGGAAGAAAAGAAGAAAAAAGTGGAAAAGGGAAAAAATGGTTTTTTTCCCTGTACGTCCATATATATGTACTAGTGTAATTCCGCGTGCTTCGCACACTGTTGTGTGCTCATTGGTGTAACTATTAACTGTTCATGTATGTAAGATAGTTTAGATTAGGATATTGTTATGGAAATAAAGAAGTCGTAAGAGTAAGTAATTAAATGAAGTGTCATTTTAAAAAAGAAAAAAGAAGAAGATAGTATTTTTGAGCAATACAAAAGGCGTTCTTGTACGGAAAAAATAACATATAGAACACTATTTTGGAGTACCAAAATATTTTTAATTTTGTAGACTCAAATAATTAATTAAGACTATTGTAATTTCATAGATTATGCAAGTAATTTAATCCAACATATGCACTAAAACTGAAGAGAGTCACAAATAGTTCAACCTTGTTAAAAAAATGGATTATAAGGAATGGTATTTCTGATTCCATCAGGACAAATTAAACATTGCATAAACATAGATCAAAGAAATAGGTCTTTGGATTAAAATATAAATTCATTCTCAAACAATAGCAACAATAATCAAGATAATGTCATGAATTAGATTCTAAAACTATGCAAATAATGAGACTTTTTCGTCTTTGTGTTTTGGAAAATAACTATAAAACCTTACCGCAAGAGAGCCTTTCTCCAAAAATATCGAACAAAATTAGAGCTCGGTTTGCTAAGAGCACACAACAAACTATCAAGCATTGATGTTGAAAAAAAATAGAACCATAAAAGTAAAATAATTAGAAAACCCCAGAAAGAAGAGACCACTCAAAATACATATGATTTGAAGTTCTAACAAAATCATAGTCTAGGGTTATGAAATCTAAGAGAATCTGACCACATAGTTGCTTTTTTCTTTGTGCGTAAGAATCTACGATTGAGAAATTGATGCGTCTATCTTCATCTGAATTACAGAGGGATCGATGAGAGACAGATCGAGGGAGATCTAGGAGGAACGAGAAAAAGAGAGAGAGAGAGAGATTTCTTTCTAATGGTTAGATTGAGAAGATGTATAAAGCTTTTTCTTCTTAACAAAGCAAAGAGGGACCTAAATACCTAAAATACCTATGAAATGCCTTTTCTTCTTGACTAAGCAAAAGAGGACCTATAATACCTCCGAAAAGCATTTTCTTCTTGACTAAGTAAAGGAGGACCTTAAAAACCTAAAATACTCTCGAAAAAGTATTTTCTTTTTGACTGAGCAAAGTAGGACCTAAAATATCCCAAAAGTCTTTTCTTTTTGACTAAGCAAAGGAGGACCCAAAATATCTAAAATACCCTCAAAAAGCCTTTTCTTCTTGACTAAGCAAAGTATGACCTAAAATAACCTCAACTCAAGACATCCAAAAAATATTTGAAAGACGAAATCTACCAGGGTAATTTTGTCTTTTAACTTGGTAGCTTGGCTTGCCTTAAATTAGGGAAAAGAAAGTTTTTTTTTTTTTGTACTTTAAAAAAACAATATCCCTTAAATTAGGGAAAAGAAAGATTTTTAGATTTTTTTTTTTGTACCTATAAAAAACAATATCCCTTAAATTAGGGAAAAGAAAGATTTTTTTTGTACCTCATTTTCTTCTTGACTAAGCAAAAGACCTAACACTAAAATGCCTAAAATACCCTCATATCTTAACTCCACCGTTGACAAACTATAAGGACAAATTGGTAATTTCACATTGTGGCTTGGCTAGCCATCCTACATTCTTTTAGATCTTTCAAACAAGACGAAATGACGACCATATCCTTCAACTCAAACTACAAGCATAATCCTACGAGGGGTAATTTCGTATTTTCACGGCGTTCCTTGGCTTACCATCCTATCTTCTTTTATTACAAGTGTATTGATATACATATACTTATCACACTTGCACCCCTGCACTCGCAATAATATCACATCGACCCCCTAATCATATAACCACGACACTATTCGTATTTCCACAATTTACGCCTTTACTCAATAATTACAATATTCCAAAAAAAAAAAAATATGGACCAAAAAATTTGGGTCTCTACAGTTCCTTGGGTGTCGGACCTTCAAAAACCCAAGTGGCGACTCTATATTTTGCGAGCGCTCGTCGTCCGCGCACGCGCTCCCTCGATAACCGGGCTCTCGCATTCGAAAACTCGGGAGTTTCCGAAGGGCACGCTGCCCATAGTGGCAACTCTACTGGGGATCGAACCAATATTAATCCATGCTTGAAAGTTTAATACACTTATGAACAATCCCTTAAAAGTTTGTCAAAACGGTGAGCTTTGCGCTGTCGAAGGTCGGAATGGTGATTTAACAGGACCTCGTGCCCGGCCAATCCAATCTGGGACTTTTCCGATTGATCATTTGTGTATTTTTCTTTTAAAATGGACTAAATAAAGTGAGCCAAATTTGAAAAGGCATTTTGCGATCTTGTGATTCATCTTTTCTTAAATCAATTTTCAGCGTTCTTCATATGCATCGATGTGGGATAAGCCTCGTTGGATCGTTTTGGCAATCCGGCACGGTTTACAGGAGCCCGGGGACCCCAAAGACCAACAACCTTCGACGATGATGAGTCATTCTACTGTTTGACTGTTGCTCTGCGATTACGTGGGTAGCGGGAGGTATATCTTGGCTCTAGTCCGAGGAACCCGTTACAAGCCAAAACCAGCCTTTGCATATACAAAGCACTAGCACTTTTCAAACTAGGACAGGAACCCACAGAGTAAGATTTACTTGCATCTAACCCCCATATACTGTCTTCGTGTTACTGCTTTCCCTATCGCATGCACTGTACATACATACCGCTTGCATAGGAGCATGTTTAGGGTGGCTTCTAGGTTCTCAAGTCTTCGAGTCTGTCTTAAACTATAAGGACACTGCTTCGGACCCGATGAAGAGTCATGCATCTCGACAGTACATGTTATCAATTTTCAAAGTCCTTAGATCAGCGAGGCTTTGGGATATCAAACCTTTCTAAACCTTTGTCTAAATACCCAATCGAGGTTTCAAATAGAAAAGAAGAAACAATGGAGAGAATGTCGTGATGCTTATACCACCTTGGTTATCGTGCGCAACACGTACACCGTTTAGGCTATGGCGTCGTGCCGCCTACGCCGCCCCGGTTCCGGTATCACGTCATCTACACCGAGTTGTTCCATGTTCAAAGTTGAAACTTCAAGAATGGAATAGTCAAAGGCTTAGGCTAGTTTGACATCTTTTAGTGTTAGTCGATTCAAACAAGGATACACTCTCGAAAGGATTTCCGAGGATTCTCGCGGTGTCCGAACATTTCAGGACAGACTTCTCTTCTAGATCTAGAGTCTAGGATGACACTGACGATGGTGATTGTGCTTTCGCTTTAGTCTTTTATTTAGATTAAAGTTATTGCAGGACCCTTATTGAGCCTTTTCTTACTTTACTAAAGTTTTGAATCATTGCACCACCACGGAAAGTATCAAAGCAGAAGGGCAAACCCACTTGGGAATGTTTGCATCAGAATCCGGTTCAAAGGTTAGTCAGGTTACAATCCCAGTCAGTCGCAACGGAAGACTCTCCGCGTTCTCAGTTGGCTACTCTTCGGTCAGGCTCATCTTCAGTTATCCAGGAGGTTAAACCCCCGACATCACCAACCCCTTCATCTTCATCAAGTTCCTCTGAAACACCAGTCATGGCAGATCAACCTCAACCATTCACTGTGGAAGCAATGTTCACAAGCCTTTAGAATAGCATCGCCACCATGCAACGGAGGGCTTCTCAGACAGATGCCAATGTTACCCGTTTGAATGATCTCTTCAACACTCGTCTTCCACCAGTAGCAGAAATTGGAGGCGAGGTCGATGAGGATGTTCATGCAGAACCCATCTTTGTCGAGGACCCGAATCATGCAGGGCGGCTCATAGTTCAACCCAATCCGAGAGAAGCTCGCCCAATAGCCGCAAACCTGAACCCTGCTGTCGTTAGGTCTACTCAAAATCCTGATTTGGCTGCTCTTATGGCCAAGATCACCAAGCTGGAGGAATCTGTCTCTAAATCTAAAAGGATCAGTGCCGGGGAAATCGACTTGGACCGTTTGTGTTTGTATCCCAATGCCAAGCTTCCTAACAAGTTCAAAATGCCAAACCTAGCCAAGTTTGATGGCAGTGGTGACCTTAAGACTCATCTCTATAGTTATCACGTTGCTATGAAGCTCTTGTCAGTCGAGCCCGAAGCCATGTCGCAATTGTTCCCTCAGACTCTCTCTGGTCCGACTTTCCATTGTTTCTTGTCACTTGACATAGCCAAGAGGAGGACTTGGGAGGATATTGCTGCTGCATTTATTTCGCAATACAGTTACAACTCCCTGCTGAAAATGACGACGTGAGAACTTGAATCCACCAAGATGGAAGCCAAAGAGTCCTTCGCGGACTTTGTCAAGAGGTGGAGAGCCAAAGCCACTCTAATGACTGATCGTCCGAGCGAAAGGGATCAACTTCGCATCATTTCCCGCAATCTTTAGCCAGATTATGCTAAGCATTTGGTTCTTGTTCAAGCGTCGGCAAACTTTGAAACTTTCTTCAACTCTGGCCTGGCCATCGAGGATGCGTTGCAAAGTGGTATTCTATCGAAAGGAGAATCCTCTAACCCTCTAAAGTCAAAACCTCGGGCATACTCTGGCAATACTAATGCACTGTTTGGGGGTGGGACTTTCTCCAACGCAGCAACCAGTGGCACCAATGCCCCCTCCAACTCTACCAATCACATCACCGACGTCAATCAAGTGCAGACTCCACAGAACAACCGTCCTCGTAACCAACCCCGCACTTTCTCCGCATTTGAGGCTCTATTGTCCTCTATTATGGAGAAATTGATCAAATCGGGTCATCTGAAACCCCTTGATCCGACTCCTCTACCCAAAAATCCTTCACCCAGTTTCAAAGCCAATCTCTATTGCGCCTATCACCAAGGGGCTAGTCATCTTATAGATTCCTGCTTCCGCCTCCGTCATGCGATTCAGGATCTTATAGATGAAGGGACCCTTCAGGCTCCACCTCCACCATCTCAAAAACCAAACATCCTTTCCAATTCCATGCCAAAGCACAATGCTGCTCCACATAATCTCCAGCTCCATCAAATCGACCCTTGCTCCGCCATATTCAAGCCCACTGACCATATAATCCCAGTAAACCAGCCTAAATCGGTCGTAACCATGCCTTTGGAATCAGAAGCAGAACTCATGTTCATTGGTGAACCCTCTCGTACTAATCCAAGTCTTCAACTCCTGTAGATATGCTTCGATCTCTTCAACGACATCATAGGTGATCTCCATGATAATCCTATTCAGCCTGTACGACTTGGTCTCACTTCGACTCGTCGTGATCCTATCCTGGTTATAACAGATCCTAGTTCTTCTCAGAACTTTGAAAGCCAATTCAGGGCTGCGCTACCAACATTCTTCGAGCAAGAGCCTGAACTCAACATGCAGGCCGTGGGTTGGTCCATAGCCGATGGTGATGATTATGCCGCTCCTATAATCCAAGAATGGAACCAGCTTGAGCTAGAAGGCTTCCCCTTACACCCTGATTATCTCCCACTCCCTCAGCATAACCAGGCTTGGGACGAAGAATGGCAAGTCGGACACAACCAGGCGATGCTCGATCCTTTGGATGGTATTTCCTTGTACATGCTGTTCCAACAGCCTGAACCTATGCTTCCCGAAGAGGAATACTATTGGGATCCCGAACCCGCTTGGCAATTTTCGTTGGATTTTGACACTAATCCTCTTCAAGGCTATGCTTTACCGGATTACATGACTCACTTTGTTGAGGACAATTTTGTTCAAGAAGAACCTCGTGTCTTAGGGGAATGCTTTCTCCCTTTTACCCTCGACAGGCTTGGCAATTCAATATTTGATGTCAAGCAGGACCCCACTTTCTACATTGTTGATGAAGGACTTCCATGCCCTACAGTTCCTTTTCCGACTAGGGAAGACTGCAGTATCATGGTCACGGACCTTGTCCCGCCAGCCGATCTTTGGGACGTCGATGATATAGTCAATATCCAAGTTGGGGCAGAGGTTTGGACTGTTAATCATTCCTTAGCTGATGGCGGACTTTGGGATGTTCCCTTCATCGCCAACTCAGAACCTGTTGCAGAGGTTGCGGAGGTCAAGGATTTGGACTTTTGGGACACGCTTTCGGTAAAGGACTTGGTTGAGGATTTGGGTTTAGAGTTGGAAGTGCCTACGATGGCATCAGCGATCGACAAAAAGAAGCGCAAATTGGGTGAAGTCCCTGCTGACCTCTGGGATATTGATCAAGACCCTCAGGTTGTGCCCTCTTTGGGAAACATTTACAATGTTACGAGGAGTGGACGAATTTTTCAGCCTGCTAAACTGTAAGCTGGAAGCTCGTCCAACCCTTCTAACCAAAGGAACGAGCCCTCTACCTTCCCAAGGTCAGCACCACTTGAGGTACCTGCTGGCACTTTTGATACGAACATGATTCAGAAACAACTTGAGCGGATTCCCGCTGCTATATCAATCTCGGCACTGATTTGTTCTTCCCGTGAGCATCGACAGAAACTGTGCCATACCCTGTCACGCCTTGAGATCCTAGCTAATATCACTCCTAAAGCGATGATATCTCTCATCCTCCCACCTACCTCCAAGCACACTGTGATCTTTACCGATAAGGACCTGCCAGTTGAAGGGGTCGACCACAATCGCCCCTTGCATATCACTGTCAAATGCCGAGGACTCTGGGTTCCGACTGTTTTCATCGACAATGGTTCAGCAATCAATGTTTGCCCTTTAAGGATGGCTTACCATCTGGGTTTGACTAAAAAGGACTTTGCACCTTCCAATATGGCTGTTAGGGCATATGACAGCACTCGTCGCGTAGTCAAGGGCACGCTGATGCTCAAGCTCGATGCGGAGGGCTTTAAAATGGATGTTGAATTCCATGTTGTTGACATCCCTGCCACTTTCAACCTTCTGCTCGGTAGGCCGTGGCTCCATAGATCTGACATCATGGCTGTGCCGTCTACTCTCCATCAAAAAGTCATGCTGGGACTTCCTATGGCACGTTAACGATTTGAGAGGACTCAGGCATTCGCCCGCTCAAGGAAGATGGTACTCCAGTTTTGGGAATCATGCACGGTGAAGAACACGTGGATCTCGGAGGTTTCTCCTTTGATACATCTGGCTCCATTTTAGCTATCAATGTGGATGGGGACTTTATCATAAGCTCTGTTGCTTTAGACATTATGAGGAGGATGTCCTATCTACCTGGTTTGGGCTTAGGGATTCACCAGCAAGGGATCCCAGAGTTCCCTACCTTTCCTTCCTGCGAGGGCCGCTTTGGTTTGGGGTACATCGCCTTAGCCAATGATGCCAAAAGGAGGAAATGTGCGGGAAAACCTTGAACTCTCTATGGTGATCCTGACAGCTACTTTGTCTGCGAGAAGGGAAACCCTGTTTACACAGGGCAAGCTGAGCCCTTTATCGACTCAAAGACTGGGGAACTGCTACCGGGTTTTGAGATTTTCGCTAACGACACCTGGTCGGATAGCGATGAGGAACCAGCAAGGATGGAATTCAAGAAGAAGCTCAACCAGCCGAAGGTCAAGACTGATTGGCTGGGATCTTTCAATCAGGGAAGCTTGGAATAGCTGTTTCATGAATTCTCCCAAGTGGGTTTGGCCGAGGAAGCTGAAAAAGCCAAAGTGCTCATGCTCGGGCCCGATGCCCTCGAGTATCCTACCTCTCTTATTACAAAAGCCAAGGGTAGTCTTAAAAATTGCATTTTCAAACCATGCTTAACTTGCATTGATGATGTGTCTGAGTCTAAATCTGACACGGAGTCTTTTGAGTCTAGCTTTGAGTCGAAATTTGTGCCTCTTGGCCCTCCATGTCATAGCTTTTCTTTTGAGTTTGACTCTGCTGTACTTGGTAGCCCTGAGGGGTCTTTTGGAATGAAAGAATCTACTTCTGACTACTTTGATGATTTATATATAAACTGTGTCGACCCTGACGATGAAGGGATGGATTTCGATGGGGATATTCCCAAGGAAGTCCGTGCCTTCATCGAAAGGGAAGATCAAAGGCATGCTCAGCTATTAAAAGAAGAAGTAGTTTCTTTAAATTTGAAAGATGAAAACGATCCCCGAATGGTTCAAGTGGGCTCCACTTTGTCTCCAGAGGAATATCAGGATTTCAAAGAACTGCTCATGGAGTTCAGTGATATTTTCGCATGGTCTCATCAAGACATGCTCGGCATTGACCCAGAGATAGTGGAGCATCGAATTCCTCTACTACCAAATGCTAAACCCATAAAACAGAAACTAAGGTAGATGAGGCCGGATTGGGTGCAGAAGATCAAGGATGAGGTCACTAAGCAGATCGACGCTGGATTCCTTATGGTTTCTCAATACCCCACCTGGGTCGCCAACATTGTGCCGGTTCCTAAGAAGAATGGACAAATCCGGGTATGCGTTGATTTCAGGGATTTGAACAGGGCGAGCCCCAAAGACGATTTTCCCCTACCATATATTGATGTACTCGTTAACAATACGGCGGGCCATGCCATGCTCTCGTTTATGGATGGTTTTTCGGGTTATAATCAGATTCTCATGGCACCAGAAGACCGTGAGAAGACAACATTCATCACTGAATGGGGGACTTACTGCTATTTGGTCATGCCGTTTGGGTTGAAGAATGCCGGTCCTTCTTATCAGTGCGCTGCTACCACCATTCTGCACGACATGATGCATAAAGAAGTTGAGATTTATGTAGATGACATGATTGCCAAGTCAAAAACTCGTGATGGGCATGTCTCTGTTCTTCGAAAGTTCTTCGAACGACTCTGCAAGTATAGAATGCGTCTCAATCCGCAGGAGTGTACTTTTGGGGTCACACCAGGTAAAATGCTTGGCTTTCTGATCACTACTCGTGGGATTGAAGTTGACCCGTCGAAGATTGAGGCTATACTTGAAATGAAGCCACTAGAATATGAAAAGGGAGTACGAAGCTTTTTGGGAAAGGTTCAATTCATCAGTAGATTCATCGCCAAGTTAACTTTGACTTGCGAGCCGATGTTTCATCTTCTAAAGAAGAATACTCCGTTTGTATGGACAGACAAGTGTCAAGCGACTTTCACGTCCATTCAGAACTACTTGCAGAATCCTCCGGTCCTCATGCCGCCGATCCCCGGGAAGCCTTTGATACTTTATTTATCTGTGAATCCATCGTCTATGGGGTGTTTACTAGCTCAAGAATGAGATAAGGGCATCGAGAAGGCCATTTATTACTTAAGTAAGAAGATGATAGGGTGTGAAGAATGCTACACAGCTCTGGAAAAGACATGTTGGGCTCTTGTTTGGGCTTCTAAAAAGTTGAGACACTACATGCTGGCTTATCCAGTGAAGTTGATTTCTTGAATGGATCCTCTCAAGTATCTGTTTGAGAAGCCAGAGCTTACTAGTAAGTTAGCACGTTGGTTGCTCTTGTTGGCAGAGTTCGATCTTGAGTACGTTACGAGAAAATCTGTCAAGGGACGAGCAGTTGCGGAATTCTTGGCCGATCATCCTGTTGATGGACCGGAAGACTCAGATTTTGTGTTCCCAGATGAGGAAGTGCTAACAGTTGTCGAAGACGTGTGGACACTTTACTTTGATGGAGCAGCCAACCAGAAGGGATATGGGATCAGAGTACTATTGATTACACCTGATGGTTCTCACATTCCGCTTGCGTTCAAACTCAATTTCGATGTCACAAACAACCAAGCTGAGTATGAGGCCTGTATTGTTGGTATGGAGGCCGCTTTTACCCTCGGTGTGGAAAAACTCGAGGTCATTGGTTATTCTAATCTCGTCGTATCTCAAGCCAACGGGGACTGGAAGGTTCGCGAAGAAAAGTTGAAACTGTATCATCAGGACTTGGAAGATCTCATTCCTCGTTTCAATAAGGTTACTTTTACTCATATCCCCCGCTTGAAGAATCAATTCGCAGATGCCTTGGCAACCTTGGCTTCCATGGTCGAACTTCCTTTGGGTGTCAAACTCCGCCCTATTCTGGTCGAACAGCGGGATTGTCCTACCTATCAGTATGTCAATGCCATCGATGATGTAGATGATGGCCTACCCTGGTACCACGACATATGGAATTTCGTTGAAAGTGGGGAATACCCGGCTGAAGCTTCTAAGAAGGATCAGCTCGCGTTACGAAGGATAGCTGCCCAGTACATCCTTTGTGGAGGGAAGTTATACAAGAGATCCCATTGTGGGATGCACAAGCTCTATGTCAATGGCTTTGAGGCCGCAAGGATTATGGAGGAGGTTCATGAGGGAGTCTACGGTCCTCATATGAGTGGTGTCATGCTTGCTAGGAAAATCCTACAATAAGGTTACTTCTGGTCCACGATGGAATCTCAGTGTATGGATTTTGTACGGCATTGTCATAAATGCCAAATCCATGCCAACCTAATGCATGTTCCCCCCTCTAACCTTTTTGGCATGACTTCTCCTTGGCCTTTCTCTGTGTGGGGCATCAATGTCATTGGCATGATCAGACCGTCTGCTTCGAATGGTCACAAGTTCATTTTGGTGGCGATAGATTACTTTACCAAGTGGGTGGAAGCCGAATCCTACAAAACCCTAACTGCAGTTCAGGTTGCCCATTTTATCAGAAAGAACATCATCTATCGATACAGCGTACCTCAAACGTTCGTGTCAGATAATGGGACTCATTTCAAAGGTAGGGTTTTGGAGTTGTTCGAAGAGTTTGGAATCCAAGTCCATCATTCGACTGTTTATCGCAATCAAACGAATGGAGTTGTTCAAGCAGCAAATAAGAATATTGAGACGATTATCAAAAAATCTGCTGAGTCTGCCCAGGACTGGCATGAGCAACTACCTTTAGCACTTTGGGGGTATCATACGTCAATTCGAACATCGACAGGAGCAACACCCTATTCTTTAGTTTACGGGATGGAGGCAGTACTCCCTATTGAGCTTGAGGTGTCGTCATTGAGAATCATGGCAGAGTGCGGACTCACGGAATCTGAATGGCTTAGCGGGAGGTTTGTGGAACTCATGCTTTTCGATGAGAGGAGACTCCGTGCCTTATATCATGTTCAGGGGTATCAGCGAAGGATCGCACGGGCTTTCAACAAGAAGGTGAAGTCTAGGTATTTGGTTGAAAGAGACATGGTTACAAAGGAGATTCAGGCGCCTATATTCGATCCCCATGGCAAATTTCGTCCGAAGCGTCCAGGGCCTTACATTATCAAGACCATCCTTTCTAGGGGAGCAGCTCAACTTATAGACCTCGACGGCAACAAGTTCTCCACTTTGGTGAACCTGGATCAACTCAAGCGTTACTACCCCTGAGAGAAGCTTGTTGGGCCGAAAACCACAAGGGTGGACGGTTCCAAGCAAAAATTAGAGCAAGCCTACTAGATCGAAAACCTATGAAGGCGATTTAGGCAAAAATAAATAGGCAGTATTCAAAAGCTCGCTAGGCCGAAAATCCGAAGTGGCGGCACTAGGCAAAAGTTAGAGCGTAAAAGGAGAGTAAAAAATACTCGAGCGAACCTAAGCTTGAACTACGTTCTGACCTGATTCCTTGAAAAAGGCTATGTAGGCAGTCTCTTCGTGAGATTCGGTCACATTCCATCAACATGATCCGTGGTTTGCTATTTTGGAATTGTCTTCGACATTCAAAGCGGCGTGGTGTTCAACATTTGGGTCAACAGGAGAAAGTTTTAAATCTTTCGATTTTATTCAAACTACTACTTCTATTACGCAGCTGAGCAAAGTCGTTAAAAACAGTTAAGCGTAAAAACAGAATAAAATGCTAGAGGCTTTAACAGGCTCACAGTTTATTCTAGATCATTAGAGTCTGTCAGGAGTCAGCCATCGCTTTGTCTTCTTGCGATTTCCCTTCTTAGCCATGCTTTGTATTGATGCATGAGCTCTGTGCTGAAATCTGGTTCTGTTCTGCCAAGTTGCCGCAGGTCCCAATTGCGCTCATATCCGGCCAAGTTCTGTGCAGTGAATGCAGGGATGTTGAAAGTTTCGATTCCGGCTCGGTGCAGCCCTTGACTTATCCCTAGCTGACGGAGAATGCGACCGGGAATGTGGAATGTGAAAGCAGTCAGCCCGGCTATCACCATCCTCTCGAAACCTGTAGAATTAAGAGCCATGTCTGGAATGTCCAGGGCCTCATGCCTCCAGATGATCTCATTCGGGAGCATTTCTTTCATGAACGTGTACCACTGGTTCATGGACATCTCCGAGTAGATCATCCCACGCTGATGCATCCGACCGAGCAGATGAGGCCAGTTTGCCTCCAGTGCCGTGAGCAATCCCAATTTGTTGGATAGCCATAGCTGTAAGTGAGGGTAAAAGATAAGTAAGGAGCTATATAAAACTTGAGCGAGAAAACAAGTGAGGAGCCCCGATATGACCTAAGCCGAGAGATAAGGTAAAAGGGTAAATGAGAGAAAACTGGAAAAAGGTGAGCTGAGTGAGAATTTACCTGCAACAGGAGTGGACTACCGCCTAATACGTTTGTTTGGCCAGTAGAAACCAAATCCAAGCCCATGAGTGTCTTTGCTAGAACCAGCGGCACCACATTCCTTCGAGTACCCATTTGAGCGGCAACGCTCACTAGCGAAGGGTTGACTCGCCCATACGGAGATACTAGCAAATAAGCGGCCAGTACACTGATTGTTAAGGAAAATCGGCGTTGAGCCTGCAAGACGGTGTCCTTTGTGTTGCCTTCAGGCCCGTACCACTCCATCAGGTGCATGATGTTGATTTGCCCCTCAGTTAACAAACTTTCGGCTGCTCCCCTCGAAATGTTGAGACATGATTGCAAGAGTTTTGACATGCTCTTCCTGTAAGGTGGTACGATAATCACGCTCGAACTAAACCCCTGAAGATATGCTTGGAATTCTTCCACAGTTGGGCACAGCTCGTTGTCCCCGAACCTAAAAACATGAATTTCTAGGCCCCAGAGCTATAGTGCTGCCATCAGAATTTCGGGCCGGACCCTCACGTTTTGAAGAAAACGAAAAGCGACTAGCCCGTGAAATTGAAATGATAGCCAATCTCCGGCTACAAATGTCGTTAGCCACGGGCTGATCAAGACTGGAAGGTTATTTGCCATTATAGGGGTGTTAAAAGTGCTTGCTCTGGAGAGAGAGGGGGGGGGTGTGCCTCACATTTCCAGGGTCATACTCTTTTATAGCCAAGGCATGATGAAATATCTCCCTTTTTCAAGATAAATATCCAAGCAAGGTGGCATTGCCCCCTTCAATGCAAGGGCACACCTGTGAGCTGCCCCAGGTGTTTCTGGACGGCCAAGGATAGTGACAAGGCATTCAACGTCTCAGATTCAAGATTGGTCAAACAAAGGTGGCTTAGCAGGGACTTTCCATCGCGATTGTCTCACTCTATCGCGCGATTGTTCCTCCATCGCGCGACTGTTCCTCCATCGCGCGACCTTACCAGTCCATCGCGCGATGGTTCAGTCTGCAATTTGACAGTTTACAGCAGCTACTGACCAACTTTGGTCATTTTTTGTTCCAGGGGTTGTTTTGCAGTTTTGATGATTCCAGTAAGTCACTATTGTTATATATGACTGTATCCAAGTGTTGGATTCGGATTATTACATTTAACAAAGATTTTGGACCCTCGATGGCCCATTTCAAGGTCAAATGGGGATTTCAGGAGGTCGAAATTGGTTTCAAAGGCTTTTATCCCATTCTCTCATGCCATACAGGTCACATGAGCCTAATATGACTGTATGGAGGTGTCGGTTCCAGTCCAGGACACAATCGAGTCGTGTTTTGCGTCTTGTGTCCGTTTTTGTGTCTTTTTTAGCACTTTTTGGTCTGAACTTTGCTCCGGGATGTATTTTTCAATTCCGTTGATTTATGCAAGTCATGTTGTACATATTTGACCTCATAGAAGTGTCGGTTTTATCAAAACTGAAGTATTTTGAGTTTTGGCTTGTTGTTGCCCAAAATTTCATTTTCATTTCCTGTATCCTCGTATCCTAGTCTTGTCCTTGGACGTATCCTCAATTTTTCTTCAGATTCAGTCACATTTATACATGTTTTTGTGTCTGTAAGCAGTCTCAGCATGTCATCAATGCAAGTTTGGATTAGTGGTGAGTTTTAATTGGTTTAATCTACTACAGGAGTAAATAAGCCGTGAAAATGCAAATTTTATGGCTAAACCATGATCTATCCATGTCAAAATGAAGAAAACTACTGCATGTTTGGCACTTCAGCCGATCAAAAGCATCATGTCTGCTTGGGCACATCCGCCCGCGAATCAAAGGCACGCAGGCCTCAAAACAGCTATCAAATGTCAGCTAGGGCCTATTCGCCTACCATCTACCTATCTACTTGGGCACGCAGGCCCAAAATCAAAAATCGAAAGTATAGGAAGTAAATGAGGCTTCGCAGTAGCCCTCAATCCTCTCCTAGCCAACCACCGTCGCCGTCATCGTCGTCCATCTCTCTAGGATCTTGCTTGTATCTGAGATCGTCCGCAGTGTCATCAGAGCCGCTATCATCGGACGACCCCTCTTCTTCCTCTTCCTCTCCTTCTTCTTCTTCCTCCTCTTCGTCCTTCTCCTCAGAGACCTCAGGCAGGATTAGTCGCTTCTTCCGAGCCGGCTCATCTTGCGAGGGCCTTTAGCGCATCTTGATTTGGTATCGCTCCTCTGCATCGCTCCTCTGCGCGCGCCACAGCCTCTCGGGCTGCCTCCTCACTCGTGGCGGTCAGCTGTAGGCCTCTCATCTGTCGTCTAGTAGTGACCAAAGGAGAGGGAGCCCTTTCTGCCAATTTCCTCTGTGGAGGGTCTCTAGCACTTTTCCTCCTAGGAGCCGCCTGCCTTTGTGCCTGCATGGTAAATTTTGTGCATTAGTATACATTGTGCATATTGTATGTTTGAAAGCAAGTATGATCAATTCCAAATTAATGACTATCAAAGCATAATATGTGTTAAGCAAGGAAGCATACATCAAGTATCGAAAGCAGGAATGTATCATTTTCTGAAAGGTATACCTGAGATCTCTGAGCCGTCGATGATGGAGTTGGCACTGGATAGCGCAAGTCCAATGGCAAACCACTTACCGCTCTTCTTACTACGTTCTCCAGTGCAAGCATGCGACGAACAGCTTTGTTCACCCACTCAGTTGGCACCTACAATAGTGAATTGGGAGTTATCAGGACATTTCAACAATGATTCTATTCTAGTGACATGCAATGACAGGAAACAACAATGTCTTACTGGAACGGTAATTGGCGTAGGCTCAACTCTGGTAGGGGCTAGGTGTAGCTCAGTTGGATTGCCCTAAGAGTCTACCACTGCTATCTTCCACAACAGCTCTGGTGGCCCACATCTCACTAATCCGCTCAAGCCTCGTCTCACACGGCCTTCGCCACCACTCTGTCTCTCTCCTGCAGCCCTCCTCTCCTCAGCAGCTCCATGTGCCTGACTCCGAACCTTTTTGAACTCCCAGACTCTCAGCGGCCCTGCTAAACGCTCCCTCTGATATGTTGCATAGTCCGTGTCGGGACGCAAGTGGCGTGTCAAGTCAGTGTCAGGCTGCGTAAACGTCTCCAGCTGAGCCAGTGTGTACTCCTCTATGTGTGAGGCCCGTGGTGGAAGTGGCCCCGGCACCTGGAACTCAGTAAATCCGAGGGACTGGCGTGTCACCCGGTCTCCCAAGTACCACTGCCAACCAAAGGTAGAATTTAGCAACACTCTGCTAGCCGTCACAACCCTGCTCCTAGCCAAGTACTCGGGCTCTGGCCCTGCCACGCTCCAAGGATCCCATTCAATCTGCACATGTGATAGGGAAACAATGCAAGTATTTATCAGCGACAGCATTAAAGCAATACAAAGGATTATGTATTTTGTTCGGTCAAGTTTCATGTCATACCTGTGAGGGTCGGAGCCCGTCGAGGTATATCCGGAAGCCATTCAGGTTGCCTCTCCCTTTCTTCTCTCCCATGTTCTTCTTGCTCCAAATATGTGCACGCGGGAGAATCCCCAAGTCCAAGCTTTTGGATGCTAGACGGCACATGTTCAAAACCTCGTAGGCCCAAAGCTGCATGGTTCACAAGCAAAGCAAGTCATCAGTGCATGTAATAATACGATCAAGCAGGCCATGTGATCAAATGGATATAAGTATAATATGAAATTGTGCTTTACTCTATCGAAATCACACCTCCCAGATGCTCATCTCTATCCTCAATGAGTCGCCCAAGAAACCATAGGCCACGCCCAGTGCCGCTCCACCCCAGTCAAAGCGCGAGGTTGTCCTCAAGTCCCTCAGCGTGGGCAAGTATGACAAGTGAACCTTACTGCGCCTATTCGGGGTACAGGGTCGCGCCAAAGAGGTACAACAGGTACGCCCGAGCCATCTACTCTGCTTCCTGCTCGGTTGTCACCTTTTTCTTAAGGTATCTGGTGAACTGCTTGTACCGTGCCATCCCTTCCTCAATCTTGGGCGCCTCTCCTAAGAACCATTCCAGAGCCACTAGGTCTTCATGAGTGCCCGAGTCAAACGGGATAGGCTCGCCCCCGACTCTCAGGCCGGTGATCGCTGCAAAGTCAGCGGGTGTCACTGTCATCTCCCCCATGGGTAAGTGAAAGGTGTTGGTAGTGTCCCTCCACCTCTCTGCAAGTACCACTAAGACAACATGGTCATTTCTGGTCGGAGTAAGCGTCTGAATGAACTCGCCAAAGCCCGCCTCCTCTACTAACTGCCTCACCCTGGCAGGTAAACCCTGGCACAGCACCAAAGAGCTACACGCACCTCTTAAGCCCCGAATGTCCCTCTGCCTCGCTCTCTCCTGTGTCAGACACAAAACACAAAACAAGCAACAATAGGGTATGTTAGCATGCAAGGTTTTCATTCTCAAGTTCTTGGTAATCAATGCAACTTGGCAATGGATGGTTGGTTCAAGTTATTATGTTGCATGCGTGGCATTCGGTATGAAGATCGTGATATCGTAGTTTGGTCTTTTCTTTAAGGGGTTACTGTGTGTGTTTCGACATTCAAGTACAAGCAGGCAAATTCAAATTCAAAGCTACAAAGGGGATTTTGGAAAGTTACCTCTGCCCAGTTGCTCGAAATATGAGTCTCAGGATCTCTCAGGATGAGCTCGGAGTCGTACTCTGTCCGCCGTGGCCTGTATGCCGCAAAGCCCGATAGCACAAACAAGTGTGGTATGAGCAGCACATACCCCTCTGCTGTAAAAGGGACACGAGTCAGTCCCTCCGCCTCTGTCACTGCCATCACTCTAGGCCCGTAAACCCTAGCTTTGGTCCTCTCCTCGGCCTCCATGCCTCTCAGGACCTCTTCCTCCTCGGCTCTCTCTCTCTCGGTCCTCGCCGCAACCTCTGAAGCTGCTATCACTCTCTCACGCTCCTCCCGGGCCTCCAAAACCGCAGCCCCTATTGCGGGGTTATCCTCCAAAAGTTGGGCAAGTTGTTCGTCACTCAGGAGCTCTACAACATCCTATGTTGTGATTGGCCTATGGCCCAATGACGTAGCCGCTGGCCAGAACAGTATATCCTCCTCCCGATACACAAAAAGGACCCCCGTGGTCTCTACCTCCTCGGATGCCACACCCTTGCTTCTCACTGGATCTTTCGGCGGAGACCCACTCGGCTCAGCGCCATCACCACCAACACCACTATCCCCGGCGCCATCAGAGCCACCACCAATCACCACCGAGCCTTCCACTGCCATGCTCGGATCCAATGGCCGAACAACAAACCCCATGGCCCCAGCCTCCTCCGTCGCGCGACGATTTGGCTCCGTCGCGCGATGCTCACCTTTGCCACCTACCTCCTGCTCGCGGCCTTGTACGCCATCGCCGCCGCCTGTTACCACTGCACCAGTACCCAAGACAGTCTCCACTAGTCGTTGGTCTCCTATTTCGACCTCCATTGGCCCTCCCTCGCCCTCTGGACGATCAACTACCTCTCCTCCACAGCCACCATTGCCGTGATCCGCCATGGTTACTACTGTACATGGGTTTATGGGTTTTGGGAAGAAATCCTAGGGTTTGAGTTGGAATTTGGAGAGTTTGAGAGTTTGTGAGGAGTTTTGAACTTTCGAAACCGCTGGGAACTGATTTCTGTAATGTCCCCGGGAAGAAAACAGGTGTGGGCCAGGTCTGGGCTCTTTCCAGACCCAAGCCCTAATAGGAAAACCTCGCGCGACGGAGTGGCTCTGTCGCGCGATGGTCCAAGTGGGCCTTCAGGCCCAATCCAGCTTCTGGATAGGCCCAATCGTGTTTATCTCTCCTACAAACGCCCATCGTCTCTTGGTATGTCTCCACAGTAATTTTGATGGTCGTCATGAATTAAATGACCTTCAAATTGAGCATTTTTTGAATCCCCAGCAGTGGTCCGCCCGCGCACAGTCCATTTTCAATCAACGACGATCTATCCGTCCATTCTCAATCAACGACAATCTATCCGTCCATTTTCAATCAGCGATGATCTATCCGTCCACTTTCAATCAACGACGATCTATTCGTCCAACTTTCAAATCAGTGATGATCTATTCGTCCATTTTCAATCGACGACGATCTATCCGTCCAAACTTTCAAATCAACGACGATCTATCCGTCCATTTTCAATCAACGACGATCCATCCGTCCATTTTCAATCAACGACGATCCATCCGTCCATTATCAAATCAACGACGATCTATCCGTCCACTTTCAATCAGCGACGATCTATCCGTCCATTTTCAATCAACGATGATCTATACGTCCAAACTTTCAAATCAACGATGATCTATCCGTCCATTTTCAATCAACGACAATCCATCCGTCCATTTTCAATCAACGACGATCCATCCGTCCATTATCAAATCAACGACGATCTATCCGTCCATTTTCAATCAGCGACGATTTATCCGTTCACTTTCAATCAAAGACGATCTATCCATCCAACTTTCAAATCAGCGACGATCTATCCGTCCATTTTCAATCAACGACGATCTATCCGTCCAAACTTTCAAATCAACAACGATCTATCCGTCCAAACTTTCAAATCAATGACGGTCCATCCGTCCGCTGTCAATCAAGGACGATCCATCTGTCCATTTTCAATCAAGGACGATCCATCCGTCCATTTTCAATCAAGGACGATCCATCCGTCCATTATCAAATCAATGACGATCCATCCGTCCGCTGTCAATTAAGGACGATCCATCCGTCCATTTTCAATCAAGGACGATCCATCCGTCCATTTTCAATAAACTCTCCTGGGGACGATCCATCCATCCCAAGGAGAGTTTATTCAAACGTTTGATCCATTCTCCGATCCATTGGTGCACGGTATTTTTTATATGCTTGTTTGCTTTTTCCATTTTATCGGCTTTTGGGTAAATTGGGTGAGTGTCTGAGAGGAGAGGGGGTGTTTTAAGTTTTAATCTCAGCCTTTGGTTTTAATGGCTGAGATGGAGTGTCAACTTTTGTGTGGGAGGATTCGGCCCCTATATATATATATATATATGGAATGAAAGAGAATTTCGAATCCGCTTTGTCTATGAACAAGTAAGTGTGTGTGTATTTGGAATGAAAGAGAATTCCAAATCTGCTTTGTCTACAAACAAGTAAGCTATAAGTTAGAATATTCATTATAATATTCTCGGGATCTATCGTATATAAATAAATAAATGAAAATATCGTATATAAATAAAGAAATTTAAAATAAAGAAATATATCTCGATCTTATACTTAGGAGACGAACAAGGAAGCTATAAGTCAGAATATTCATTGCATTACAATATTAATATATATATATATATATATATACATATATATACACACACGCGCGCACGCACTCACATACACACAATAAGATATAGAATCAGATATTTCTATAGACGTAGTAGAGGATCCCATTAGCATGCATCCAGTAGGAATTGAACTTACAAACTCTCCAATTATGAGTTGGGCGCTTTAACCATTCAGCCAATGATGCTTAGTAGAGATCCTCGTTCATTACATTACAATATTAATATATATACACACACACACACACACACACACACAATAAGATAGAGAATCATATATTTCTATAGACGTAGTAGAGGATCCCATTAGCATGCATTCAGTAGGAATTGAACCTACGAACTCTCCAATTATGAGTTTGGCGCTTTAACCATTCAGCTATTGATGCTTAGTAGAGATCCTCGTTCATTACATTACAATATTAATACACACACACACACACAATAAGATAGAGAATCAGATATTTCTATAGACGTAGTAGAGGATCTCATTAGCATGCATCCAGTAGGAATTGAACCTACGAACTCTCCAATTATGAGTTGGGCACTTTAACCATTCAGCCATTGATGCTTAGTAGAGATTCTCGTACATGGTGAATAACCAAATTCCAATTGAAATGAAATCTATATATTAATATTTCTATAGGGCAATTAGATTCGAATCCATATTATTTAAGAATCGATTATAATAAGATATATATAGATCATATACTTGACAATTCCTATATAAAAAGGTTATATTATTATTGTTATAAAAAAGAAGTTACATTATTATTTTTTATAAAAAAAGAAATAGAGGGGTGTGTGTGTGTGTGTGTGTGTGTATATGCACAAAACTTCAAGTAAGAGTGCCCTTACCGTATTAAGTTAAGGACGTCTCTTTCCCGAATAATTTGCGATGATCCGAGCCGCTCAATATGTGAAGAACGTGATTTTAAGGGTACATGCGAAAAATCATTAAAAAAAAGACCGGAAAGGGCTTGATTCGAGTAGTTTTTGTTTGTATTTTATCGAACAGTTCAAATAAAAACTGCTCAAATCAAGCCCTTCTCGGTCATTTTTTTTTTGCTGATTTCTTGCAGATTAAAATCACGTTCTGAACACATTGAGCGGCTCGGATCATCGAAATTTGATAGGATAGGATGAGAAAAGGGGACGTCTGCATTTTATTTAAAATGAGGGCATATATATATATATATATATATATATGTAAATAAAATGCGGACGTCCCCTTTTCTCATCTTTCCCGATCAACTTTGATGATCCGAGCTGCTCAATGTGTTCAAAACATAGAAGGTTTGAGGCTTTAATTCGAGTGGTGGTGTGGTTTGGAGGAACATTCACATTTTTCTTTCTCTTTCTAGAACCTCATGGCTATAGAGCTTCAAACTTCTACCTCTTACTTCTCTACTAATTAAGGACGAACAGAAGATGAGAGGAGTGTGTGTTGGCTGTGATTTCGGAGAGTGAGGGATGGAGGTATTTAGAGAGGAGTTTGAAGGTGAGCTTGGAGGTGGAAGGAGTGGAAATCGGCTGCAGGTGGTTGAAAATGGGCTGGTGGCAGCTGGTTGAAGTTGTACCCAGTTAAAAACAATTGCGTTTTGGGAGAAAACAAAAGAAGAAGAAGAGAGAAAGGGGGTTACAGGTGGGAGGAGGGAGAGAGAGTGTAGACACCTCCAAAGCGGGACATCGCCATACAGATTGATCGTTGCTGTTTGTTTGGTTGTTTGCTTCATAAACCAAGATCGTGGATATTCCCATGGCTAGGAACATCGCCACACAATAGCGGTCATCATCAAAACAGAGTAGCCACCTAGTTTATAAAACTAGAAAAAATAAGTAAAGATTCTGGGTGCGGGAGCCAAAAGTACAATAAGGGGAAGGTGTTAAGCACCCCTCTTTGTCCAATCATTAGACTAGCCCATAATTGTTCGACACATAATTGATGCTTGCTTTAGTTAATTCTAAATAAGTAATCTGTTTAATTAGATTTTACACAGTTAATGGTGAGCCGAGACAATAATTGAAAGCATGCATTAGAAAAGCATAATAAAACAAATCTGTTCTAGGGAGATGGATCCCGCGGCTGGTGAATAGATGTCACGGCCGAGGGATCCTCCTGGTTTTATGTACCGGCTGATGGATCGAAGACCCAGCTAATGTTCTTCCTCACACTAGACTAAACAATTAACAGAGAGTTAAAAACACTATATGATTAATGCACAAAAACGTAAAAGAAATCAAACCATAGGCCCCTGGGCCTCACCACCTTGATCCCTCAGTTGTTTGATTGCTTTGGATTATAGGGGATTGACTGATTCGCTTCTTGAAAAACCTTAGGGTTAGAGTTTGAACTTTGGGGTTTGGATCGTTGGATCACGGCTGCCTTCGAGGGGTTAGGGCTTTTGTAGAAGGGATGTGAGAGAGTATATATGCAGAGTTTCGTGGCTAGAGAAGGTGATTTGACATATCAATTTCAGAACCCCAAGGGCCCTTTATATAGGCAATTGGTGATTCACTCCGGCCAATCAAATGGCGTGAATCAAAAAGGAATTCTAGGGTAAAAATATCTCTAGATGCGATCTGCTGCGTAGCCTGAACGCATCGGAGAAAGGCTATTATTAGGGTTTTGAGGATCGGATCAAACGTTTGACAAAACATTCCAGAATCTGGAAAATAGACGATCTGGCTACCGATTAAAGGATCTGGCGGCCGGGGAAATGATTAAGCAGCCGAAGGATAGACCTGGCGGCTGAAGGATCAATCTCTCAGGGAGATTTTCAAGCAACATGCTTCACGGGTGAAAGCATGAAGTTGAGGCCGTGAGATCAATGTTACAGCCGAAAGATAGATTTTCCTGAGATACTGTATTCTGTCTGCAAGGCTTTTTGGCTCTGGATTGATTCCTCTAAGTGGCTAGAAGTTCTCACCATAAGTCCTAAGGTTCACGAGAAGTCAATCAGCAATCACTGTATCCATTCATCATCGGGATGGTTCCCAAGGTGGGACTTGATTGTTAGGTCAAATTAGAGTGTCTACAAAGAGAGAGTGAGAGAGAGAGCATGCAAGTGATGCAAGTGTAGGAGCTACGTACTCGTATACACGAAATCCTATCACGCGATCTTCGTTCGTCCGGTTTTCAATTTCGAAAAAATTTAAGAATTTAACCGTAACATAATAAGATTATTCCGAGACTAACTGCGGTCTCAATTTATGAATGAGAAATCTCGATGGTCCAGAAATATATTTTCATGACTTATTAACACACATAAGTAAATTTAAATGCATATTAAATAACTAAATCAAGTTAATTAATTATATTCGGACAATAGGGAAATAAATTTGAAAAAATATTACAGAAATTAATAATAAAAAAATTAGCATGTTGCATGTAATGGACCCATTTCCAGTCCATTATGTTCTATCAAGTTCTCCCCCAGGGTTTTGATCAGCAACTTGCTTTCCAAAAAAATTTGCAAGAAACATGAAAAATATATTATCCGAGTGGTGCCAAATGGTTTGTAGGATTGTTTTCAAGCGGAGACACCTTGCTTTTTAAACACGGTTAGAAAAAAAATTGTTTAGAAACATCCTCTAAAGGAAGATGACGTCTTGATCTTTAGGTACAATGGTGAGTCACGGTTCGATGTTCTAATATTTGATGTGCATAGCTTCTATGTGAGGGAATCTTCATATTTTGTCAGAAAATGTGGACATACAAGAGTAGATTGTGGATTTCGAACAAACATACACATGAGGGAGAATACTGTTGAAGTTCGATGTTGCTCGTCGGATTGTGGTGGTGGATGCATTCCATCAAAAAGACCAAGAAACAAAGAAAACCAGAAGTCAACACGTTTGAGAAAGCGCACTCAATTTAGAAGTAGGGTTGAAGCTGATGATGTCATAAGTCATCATGGCATGTGAAGTAAAATATTAATTCGGGGTGCGAAAGATAGATCTGTGGGGGGCTATCTTTTTCAATATGTATCCCATAGAAAACTTGTAACGGATGATGAGAAAGAAAATGAGATAAAAATGGCACAAGCAGCATCAACCCCAGTCAGTTTCATAGTTGTAATACGAGTTTCACATATATACAGGGCATTCCACAAGTCAATTCCGTCTGAATGGACACTTTTCCATCTACCGCGTAAGGACCAAGATGTGACTCTCGATGGTCCAGAAATATATTTTCATGAGTTATTAACACACACAAGTAAATTTAAATGCATCTTAATTATTAAATCGAGTTAATTAACTATATTCGGATAATAGGGAAAAAAATTTGAAATAATATTACAAAAATTAATTAAAAAAAAATCGGCATGTTACATGTAATGGACCCATTTTCAGTCCATTATGTTCCTTCAAGTTCTCCCCTAGGGTTTTGATCAGCAACTCGCTTTCCAAAAAATTTTGCCAGAAATATGAAAAATAGATTGCCCGAACAGTTATAGTTCTGAATGGTGCCAAATGGATTATAGGACTGTTCTCAAGCGGGGACACCTTGCTTTTCAAACATGGTTGGAAATTTTTTTTTTTGAGGAGTATTCTCTAAAGGAAGATGACGTTTTGATTTTTAGGTACAATGGTGAGTCACGGTTCGGTGTTTTAATATTTAATGTGTAGAGCTGCTGTGTGAGGGAATTTTCATATTTTGTCAGAAAATGTAGACATACAGAAGTAAATGGTGGATTTCGAACGAAGAGAAACATGAAGGAGAATCTTTTAGAAGTTGGATGTTACTCAACGGATTGTGGGGGTGGATTCACTCCATCAAAAACATCAAGAAACAAGGAGAGTCAGAAGTCAACGCGTTTGAGAAAGCGCACTCAATTTAGAAGTAGGGTTGAAGCTAATGATGTCATAAGTCATCATGGCAAGCATGTGATGTAAATTATTGATTCGGGTGCGAAAGATAGGTATGTAGGGGCTATCCTCTTTAATATGTATCCAACAGAAAATATGTAGCAAAAGATGAGCAAGAAAATGAGTTACAAATGGCACATGCAGCATCAACCCCAGACGGTTTCATTGTAGTAATGCGAGCTTCACATGTATACAGGGCATTCCTCAAGTTGATTCCTTCTGAATGGGCAATTTGCCATTTGCCTCGTAAGGACCAAGATGTGACTCTCCATGTTAAAGAGAAAACAAACAACACGTGGCATGCCAGATATTATTGTGGAGTTTGTATCAATTCTGTTGGAGTTATTGGTGGTTGAAAGGATTTTGCTTTCGAAAAAAACTTGGAAGAATCTAATGTGTGTTTGTTCGTTCTTTCTAGTGGAATTCACAACTATATTGTCCTTGATGTTGGTATCTTCCGAGTTGTCGTAGATGTAAGTGCACTGACGCTGGTGTCCAGTTTGCCTTCAAATTGTGGAAGACGCTCAAAATATCCGAGAAAATGATATTAGAGCACTAGTGTATCAATTTTTCTGTTCTTACTTATGTTTATGGTATTATGGAGGAAAAGTATGAAGTACTTTAAAAGTTTTTGGTGAGCATTTTGATGCATACTGAATTACTTTATTAGAATTTGGGGCAAAGTACGAAATACCTCCCTGAGATTTTTCCGTTTGGCAGATAACCTCCCTGAGATTTTCTAATGACCACATCGCCCCCCTATAGTTTTGGAGTAAAATGCAACTGTTATGTTTTCCATCCCTTTTGACGGTGTGTGTATGATACGCGCATGTGTTGCATGTGTAGGTGTAAAAAACATGTTTCCCTCCAAAAATGAGACTTTTTCTTCCCTTAATGCCCTTTTTCCCATCTCTATAAAAGACATACCCTAGTTTCACTCCTCCCACTTCATTATCATTACCAACCAACTGTTCGACTTTCGTTCCAACTTCTAAATTCATTTATTTTATTTTTAATTAATCTTTTACTATCTTTTAGTGAGGGTTTTCAAGTGTGTAAAAGAAAAACAAATTAAAGTGGGGGTTTTGATTTTCCCCTGCCTTATTACCAGTCCAATGTGTTCCCAAACGCTAGCCACTAGATCTCCCTCGTCAAAACAGGATAATCCTCTGTGTTTCCAAAAGCAAATTGCAGCAAAAACCCAGATGTAAAGAACACAAAATAAGGAAACCCAAATGGTCCAAATTCGTTTTTTTTTTTTTTTTGAAACAACCCAGGTGGAAAAATGAGCAATTCAACCAAAAAAACAAACTGGGTCAATGCTAATCTTCCATTTTTCGAAAGCAAATTGCTAGCAAAACCCAGATGAATACAAAACAAAAAATAGAAACCCAAATGGTCCAAATTATGTTTAGACAGAGGAATTGAAACAAACCCAAATTCTACAAGAAAAAAGAGAGAGAGAGAGAAGCAAATTCCAACCAAAACCCAAATGAAAATGAAGCGAAAACACAAAGAAATCGCTTGTTCTTGCTAGTAACCCAAAAGTACCGCAATAAAAACAGTTTGTTCTTGCAAATTAAGGAAATAAAACATCACCCAGAATAGCCTTTTAAACAGCACCCAAAAACCTAATTAAAAACCAGATTCAGTTCTCAAAATGAACGTGAATAAACCTTCACGGTGGATCAGTAGTATATGAAAGCGAACCAAATCTAGCTAGCTTTGATATTGCTTTCAAAATGAGAGTAGATGTAACCTATGATCTCCTCCGCCACTCCGCTCCAGAAATCTCCTCTCTTCCTTCTCTCTCCTCCATCGCCTTCTTAATCCCCTTTCTCCAGAATTAGAAAAAAAAAAACATGTTCCTAACATTTTTTGAGAACTCAATTGTGTTAAAACATTATTTTTTATTTTGTCGGCGAAATAAAATTTTGAAGTGAGTTCCAAAAATTGTTAGCCAAATAAGCGTATTTTCAGAAAAAGGATTTAAGGGTACGAAGTGAGAGTAAAGTGCTTTATTTAACTAAAGGGGTAACGATGTCTTTTTGCTCTTTGCCGTTAACAGAGTTAGGTGTGCACTTTACTCCAAAACCACAGGGGGGCAATGTGGTCATTAGAAAACCCCAGGGGGGTCATCTGGCAAACGGAAAAACCTCAGGGAGGTATTCCGTACTTTGCCCTAGAATTTGAGAAACACATTTAGAATATTCGCAATTCCATCGCTTTAATTCAATTAGTCGTCTTCTTGATATAGTCCATTAATAATTTATTCCTAAGTAGTGATATAACAAATAAATTAGGTATTTTATATAATCCAATTATTACTTAATAATTTATGCTACTGAAATAAATTTCTTTTCAAATTTTGTTTCATAGATCGTTTGTGTGTGTGTATGTATGTATGTATGTATGTATGTATGTATATATATGTATACATACATACATACACACACACACACACACACACACACACACACACAAAAACTTCAAGTAAGGGAGTCCTTACCTTGTTAAGGTATGGACCTCCCCTTTTCCGATCGAATTTCGATGATCCGAGCCGGTTAATGTTTTCATAACGTGATTTTAAGTGTACTCGTGCGAAATCGGCAAAATAGACTGGAAAGGGCTTCATCTGAGAAGTTTTTATTTGTTTTTTATCAAATGGTTAAAATAAAAACTACTCAAATGAAGCCCTTCCCAATCTTTTTTTTTTCTTATTTTTCACGGGTACCCTTAAAACCATGTTCTAAACACATTGAGCGGCTTGGATCATCGAAATTCAATCAGAAAATGGGAGAAAAGGGAAGATCCGCAACTTAATACGATAAGGGCGCTCTTACTTGAAGTTAACTATGTGTGTGTACACACACATATGTATATACTACTAGCAAACTATTAATATAGTTTATTCTTTATTGATAATTAATTAAACGAATCATGCCACTTGATTATTTTAATCATACTAACTGATTTTTTTTGAATAGGCAACCAATTGATTATTTTAATATAAATGTTTTAGATGTTTTGTTTTTCCATTCTACTATACGTAATCCGACTGATTCTCCCATTAATATTAGTTTATACTTTATCTCCATGCTCTTCTGCATATGTATTTATGTGCAAAATACTAAATTTTTAATTGAAAAATCATAAATCTTAGTATTAATTAAATTTTTATATTCTTAAACTAAGATTTTTATTATTTAAATATTTAAATTACTTAAACAATGTATCGATTGTTATTAAATTTATTATCTTATAATTTCATAAAAAAATAACTTTTGTTAGTTTATTGTATTTTAGTTCGTTTTGTTAATGTTATTCGTTACCACGCATTTATACAAAAAAAAATATAAATTTCTACTCAATATCTTAATATGAATAGTATATATATAAATGTTTCAGTACTTGTAAACAATTAATTTAATTCATAATTAATTACTAATTAAATGAAATGTGCCAATTGATTATTTTAATCATGCCAATGAATTATTTTAATTATACCAAATGATTATTTTAATCTAAGTGTTTTATATACTTTGATTTTTCATTCTCCATTAAGTAATATGACTAATGATTTCATTAGCATTAGTTTATACTATGCGAAAAATACAAAATGTTTTATGGGGAAATAAACAACCTTAGTATTAAGTTAAATTTTATATTATTAAATTATTATAGAATTTTTTTCTTAAATCTTTGATTTACTAAAATAACATTCTAGTTGTTGTTAAATTTATTATATTTTATTTTCTTATAATTTCATAAAAATTACTATTTTTAGTTTACAAATAAATCTACTATCATAATTGTTTTTTTAAAGTACTTTTCTCAGAATTTTTTTCTTATTCTCCGATCACCAATATGTTAAATATTATTTGAAAGTAGTATGATTTATTAGTGCGTTTACATAATCTAAATTTTCTACAAAAAAATCTTAAGTTTCTCACTTGATTCAACAGGAAAATCAAACTGATATAATTGTTGTGTTTTCTACCAAAATGATATTATACAGTCAGCAAAATAATATCATGTCACTCAATTTGTCAGAATAATAATATCAAACGGATAGTAAATCGAAAATCAGAAGGGCCATCTTCTTCATAACTAATATCAAATATAGTATCGGGCCCAGAAGTAATATCAGAATTGTTGTTCTGCCAGAGAACGCAATTGTGTTATTTATTTTGTTCCGGCTCATTTCAAGCCCAAATAACTAGTCAAAACTACTCTATTATACTTAGTGAGAGTTGGAAAAGAGGTATCTACCTTTGTTTTCGGGTTTGGAGTGATTTTTTTCGAAAAATTTCGGTTATGGACCAAGGTTGAAGATGATGATGATGGAGGGTGTTTGAGACTTGTTTGGGCTACGGTTTGGAGTATTTTGGGATTGTTGGTGAAGGTATAGAAGGTTTGAGGGTTTAATTCGGGTGGTGGTGTTGTTTGGAGGAAAACCCACTTTTCTTTCTCTCTCTATAACTCTATTTGGCTATGGAGCTTCAAGCTTCTATCTCATACATCTCTACTGATTAAGGACGGACAGAGGGTGAGAGGTGTGTGTTGGCTGTGATTTCGTAGAGTGAGGGATGGAGGCATTTAGAGAGGAGTTTGAAGGTGAGCATAGAGGTGGAGGGAGTGGAAACCGGCTGCAGGTGGCTGAAATGGGTTGGTGGCAGCTAGTTCAAGTTATACCCTGTTGGGAACAATTGTGTTTTGGGAGAAAACAAAAGAAGTAGAGAGAAAGGGGATACAGGTGGGAGGAGGGAGAGAGAGAGAGAGAGCACATGCAAGTGGTGCAAGTGTAGGAGTTATGTACTTGTATACACGAAATCGTGTCTTGCAGTGTTCCTTCATCCGGTTTTCAGTTTCGAAAAAATTTAAGAATTTAGCCGTAACATAATAAAATTATTCCGAGTCTAACCGCGGTCTCAATTTATGAATGAGAAATCTCGATGGTCCAAAAATATTTTTCATGAGTTATTAACACACACAAGTAAATTTAAATGCATCTTAATTAACTAAATTGAGTTAATTAACTATATTCGGAAAATAGGGAAAACAAATTTGAAATAATATTACAGAAATTAATAAAAAAAAGTCGGCATGTTACATGTATTGGTCCCATTTCCAGTCCTTTATGTTCCTTTCAGTTCTCTCCCATGGTTTTGATCAGCAACTCGCTTAGCAAAAAAATTTGTCAGAAACTTTAAAAATAGATTACACGAAAATGTAACAGTAATATTTTCGAGTGGTGCCAAATAGTTTGTAGGACTGTTCTCAAGCGAGAACACCTTGCTTTTAAAACATGGTTGGAAAAAAATTGTTGAGAAACATTCTCTACAAGAAGATGACGTCTTGATCTTTAGGTACAATGGTGTGTCACGGTTCGATGTTCTAATATTTAATGTGCAGAGCTTCTATGTGAGGGAATCTTTATATTTTGTCAGAAAAATGTGGACATACAGAAGTAGATGGTGGATTTTGAACAAACAGAAACATGAGGGAGAATCCTGTTGAAGTTGGATGTTACTCGTCGGATTGTGGTGGTGGATGCACTCCATCAAAAAGACGAAGAAACAAGGAGAATCAAAAATCAACACGTTTGAGAGAACGCACTCAATTTAGAATTAGGGTTGAAGCAAACGATGTCATAAGTCATCATGACAAGCATGTGGGTGTAAAAAATTTATTCGGGTGCGAAAGATAGATCTGTGGGTGGCTATCCTCTTTAATATGTATCCAACAGAAGACCTGTAAGGGAAGATGAGAAAGAAAATAAGTTAAAAATGACACATGCAGCATCAACCCCAGTCAGTTTTGTAGTAGTAATGCGAGCTTCACATGTATACAGAGCATTCCTCAAGTCGATTCCTTCTGAATGGGCACTTTCCCATTTGCCTTGTAAGGAGCAAGATGTGACTCTCCATTTTAAAAAGAAAGAGAACAACACATGGCATGCCTGATATTATTATGGAGTTTGTATCAATTTTGTTTGAATTATTGGTGGTTGGAAGGATTTTGCTCAGGAAAAAACCTTGAAAGAATCTAAAGTGTGTCGGTTCGTTCTTGCTAGTGAAATTCATGACAATATTGTCGTTGATGTTACTATCTTTTGAGTTGTAGTAGAGGTAAGTGTACTGACGCGAGTGTCCCATTCCCTTTCAAGGTCTAGAATACGCTCAAAATATCCAAGAAAATGATATTAGAGCACTAGTGTATCAATTTTTCTGTTCTTTCTTATGTTTATGGTATTATGGACGAAATGTAGAGACTCGTATATTTCTAATTATCGAGAATGATTTATAAATGCCAAATTGGGAAAAAATATGAGTAATCTAGTGATTGTTTGGAGTGGGGTTTAAAGTGATGAAATAGAAATTAGAGGGAGTGAATGTGTGATTTACTTTTGTGTGGGTATATATATAGTGAGTGTGTGTATGTAGGAGATAAATTATCTCTTCATAACTCTCTTTCACAATACCTCACTCAAACATCTCAAAAACATCAAAGATCCACATTTTCATCTCTAGTACGTAACCTCGGGCTCGTATCATGTTGGGTGAAGCTCGGAGAGAAAATCTCAGTTGACTTCAAGAAGCTTGGGGCTAGGGCTTGTTCAAATCTCTTGGGTTTCACTCTTCAGCTGGAGGTAGGAACTTCTTTACTTATTTTATGTATATATATCTTGATTTGGTGTATGAATCGTGCTTTGATCGTCTCCTTTTGGTGCTTTGAAAGTCTGTCAAAACTGTAGAAAATTGCCTCAAAACTGCGTGGTATCGATACCCCTTCTTTTTCTGGAAATCTACAGCCAGGTATCGATACCTAAACAAGGGGTATCGATACCTCTTCCCTTTCTGAAAATTCTGCTCGTCTTCTGGGTTTCAGCCCAATTTCAAACGGCCATAACTTTCTCGTCCGATGTCCGATTCATGCAAACTTTATATCGATTCGAAGGTCTTGAAGTTAGCTTTTCATTTCTACCAATATCACATTAAGAATCTGAGTACACAGAAATTTATGAGTGTTAGAGTGGGGGTGTGTCGGTCTACCAACATCCATCGGCTACTCCTAAGACTCTCGTTTTATCGTTATGACTTTCTATAATTAGTGGATATTATTCTTGACCCATTGGCCTTCCGTTAGTAAGGATTGAACAATAATTTACTTTGTTAAAATGTCAATAAGATGCAATTTGTGATTGATTGATTATTTATGAACGTTTGTGGCATATTTGTGATATAATTGGCATGTCGTAACATATTTCATGTATGATTGTGGTCTTGGGAAGGTCATAGCTTGTATATCGAGTAAGGAAATAGTTGTTTGTGTCAGAAGTTGATTTAGGACATCTCGTAACGCAAGGGGTGGTAATATGAAGACTTATGCCGTCTCGTAATGCAAGGGGTGGCAATACGGTGACCTGAGTCGTTAGGGATCACCGTGACGCAAGGGTGGAAACATAGTAATCCTGGTGGTGTTAGATGGTAACACAAGGGGTGGAAATACCGAGAAAGGGAGATTGGTGATAATGAGTTGTGTCAAGGTAACTTGAGTTGTTTGGCATCGTGTGTACTCAGAGTATATTGTGCTATTGGCATGTATTAGGATGATCATATTGAACGTTGGAATATCTTTGAATTTACCGTTATCCATCGATTGAGCGGTACCTCTCATCTTCATCTTACTTGCACATTTCATTATATTTACATATAAAATTGGTAAAGATTTTCCTACTGGGCTAGTATAGCTCAACCTAATCTTTCTTTCAGGACAAAATGCTGGACAATAGACTTTATGCATTCGTGTGCTTGGGCATGAAGACTTTTGGGTGCTAATTCCATTTTAGTTACTTAAACATCTTGTATTGGCTTTCCTTTGACAAAGATGGTTGTAACTAATTATACTTAAATTCCTCTTAATTATAAAGTATGTCATATCTTAAACAGGTTCGTACTTGTATTTAATTTGATTTGAGCTGTAGTGCAAAAGTTGTAATTACTTAAACTTGGGAACTCGTTTGTAAAGTTAAACTGTTGGGAACTCTTTTGGGTAATATTTATGTTAAGCAAGGATCTTTTATTGAAATGAATTATTTAATTGTATTGAAAATCGATGGCATGACAAATTGGTTTCAGAGCGTCTAGGTTTGAATACTTTGAGACCTTGGGGAGACATTTAGTCTCATGGGTTCAAAATATCACAACTAGAAGCATAGATCATTTGTGCTTATGTGATCGACATTCATTATACTAAGTGACATTGCATTTACATTTGAATGGGACAACGTGTTATTGTCAAACTGTGTTATGAGTTGGGGACTTGACCTTGTAGGTGCTTTGGTTGCCATTGATTACTCCATTTTCTTTGACTATTGTGATGGCTTGAAATTATTTGTTTCGCGAATACGTGTATTTGTAGAAAGTTAGGTCTTGACGTGGTTGATGTGAGGTGATTAGACTTTGTGATTGTTACGTTCGTATGAGTATTCAGTGTGTTTACCTTTTTCTTATGCTAAATACATTTGGTGCCTGTTTGTGTTATCTTGAGTTATGGAGTTTGAATCTATAGTGTGTCTAATATGTTTATGTTAAGAAATGTTTTGATTACTAAAGGTGGTTTTGTATAATATGTGTGACTCATTTTCCAAAGATTTTGAGAATCAAATTCCGGATATTCAATCTGAAGTGCGACTGGCCATCGTGTAACAACCCGGATTTTTGACCTTTTTTTTTTAATAAAATTGAATATTTTATCAAAATATTGATTAAATTGTTTTGATTCATTAAATTGTTTTAGTAATTAATATTATCTAAGTGTAAACCTGATATGTATATGTGTACATGTGTATGCATTAATTGCTTGCACACCTATTATATACTTAACCTATTATCATACTTATCCCATTGTAGTTTGGTGGGCAAGAAAAATAAATAAAGAGAACTTGGATTAGTTATGACAGCTTGTGTCATGTTTCCATTACTTTGGGCCCAAGCACACACATACATGCATGAGAGAGAGAGGAGAACAAGCCAAAAGAATGAGAGAGGAGGAAGGATAAGATTTCATAGGTGCAATTAATGCATGCTAGGAACCTAGCCAATTGGATAGAAGTGTGGAGAGCAAGACGTGTATACTAAGAGAGAAAGAAAGCTGCCGAGAGAGAGAGAGAGAGAGAGAGAGAGAGAGAGAGAGAGAGAGAAAAAAAGGGATTGTTGCCTATAAATACTCACCCCACACCCCATTTTTTCTACACACACACTCTTCTTTTCTCATTTGGGGAAAAAAAATTCTAGAAAGAGAGCACCAGGCCAATTGGAGTTTTTGCCGCTAACCCGACACCGTTAGAATCAGCCCCTACCACCTAAAAGTTAGGTAGAAACCTCCTATCTACTTACCTAAATATATCACTTTTATAATTTTCTTAAAATATTAAAAATTGGCTTTTACGTTAATTGCATGTAGAAGAAAGGGGTTAATGAAGTTAACTGGAAACTGGGCATGCAATCATGATTGATGGGGGAACTATTGCCACGTTATTGATCATCTGTTGTTTTTCTTTGAGACTTGGGAAAGCATGATTTTGGATGTAACTACTGGAATTAGAATTCAATTAATTTCGCATATGAAAGTTACAAATGATTAAAGCAAAACATGATTATCGATGAAGTGTCAATATTGTTATTTATTATTATTCCCTTATATTCTTTCATACTTTCGAATGATATAACATAGAAAAGCATGGAAATTAGTATCAACTTATTATCGCATGTGGTAGCAAGTTTTGAAAGAATAACGTGAACATGAGAAAATGATGCATGTTTACGAGACACAAGAAACAAGAAATGAAATATGAAAAGAAATGAGAAAATGAAATATGAAAAGGATTGATGATTGTGTGAGCATGAGAACCCGGTAGGTCCATTGAAGATGGTCAGCGGAATCATGGCTCGGGTGTGCGTGTGTGAGCATGGGAGCCCGGTAGGTCCTGAAATAATGGACGACGGAACCATGACTCGGGTGTGCGTGTGTGGCTTAGGAGCCCGGTAGGTCCTGAAAGAATAGTCAGTGGATCCAGTGCCGTGTGTGCGTTTTGAAATGATCAAAGACTGAGAGCCCAGTAGGTCCTGAAAGAGACGGTCAGCGGAATCAGTGCTTTTGGGTGGAAAAATCTGAATTTAGCCTGGGAGCTCGGTAGGTCCTGAAAGATGGTCAGCGGAACCAGTGCTCAAGAAAAAAAAAGAATGGAAAGTGGAATCGATACTTGAAAAATGAGGACACGAATTAGATACGCTGCGATGATGATAAACTCTGATAAAACAATGACACTTCATTTAATGATTTGATTTTATGTGATGAGCTGTTTTCTGCAATTTACTTTACAAAATTATATGATATTTTTGCTAGTGCAAGGGACATGGGGTAGGAGTTAGCTACTGAGCTTAAAAGCTCACGGTGTTACTTTTGTGACCCTGGCATATTATGCTAGGCCTAGGTGACGAACAAGGAGAATTTTATGCGGAGCAGGTTGTTGCAGAAGAAGATGGATGCCCTGAAGAGTAGAATTACCATAGTACCCCTCCCCTTTTTTTTTTTAGTATAAATGTAATTCGATTCAAGATCGATTGTTTTGTAAGACTAAATTATGATTTTATTTAAATAAATACTGGACTTGGTTTTACTGTATTTAAATTAACATTCCCAAAAATTAGGGAATTACAACTTGGTATCAGAGCTTTAGGTTCAAAACCTCGGCCTTGGGTAGATGGGGTAGATCACTTTTCGAGAGTGTAAACCTGAATTATTATAATTATTACTTATGTTACCCTAAAAAAAAAAAATTTCCTAAAGTATTATTTAGTCGTCATCCAACCCATGCTTCGAAAATGTACGGTGAGAAAACATATGTCTTACATGTTTGATTTGTATGTAGCACGTTATCTGCTTATGTGGTATTACTTGTATAATTAAATATTTGTAGGATCCTAGGTAATTGATTACTTGTACTATAAGTTGAATAACACGTTTGCAAAATATTTAATAAAAAAACAAAAAAAAACCTATTCTCTTTTACTTAGTTCTTGACATTGGTTAGCTAGTTACTTTTGAGTCATAGGCCTTGATACCATTTTAGTAACCAACTGCCCATCCGCTACATGGACCGTGATTGATATTGGAAGGAGATGACGGATTATATATACTTTGAATGGGATGTGTTCCAAGTTTACGGGGGATAGATAGACTTCAACATCAACAACACGATGAACCAGATGGCAAGACCAACTTTTTGGATGGCTGGCTAACCTCAAGTTGGACGAAACCGACTGTATGGAATTAGGGCTACCCCACATCATCTGCGAGTACGCTAACGTTTTTCCCGAAGAACACCCTGGACAACCATTGTGCCGAGAATTAGATTTTACTATAGAACTTCAACCTACAACTGCCCCAATCTCCATAGCCCCATACCGAATGGCTTCTGCAGAACTGAAGGAGCTCAAGACCTAATTGCAAGACCTGTATGACAAGGGTTTTAATCGAATAAGCACAT
This sequence comes from Rhododendron vialii, assembly GCF_030253575.1. Classification (NCBI taxonomy): domain Eukaryota; kingdom Viridiplantae; phylum Streptophyta; class Magnoliopsida; order Ericales; family Ericaceae; genus Rhododendron; species Rhododendron vialii. Next base: position 26,331,833 of record NC_080561.1, read on the forward strand.
CACCTTGGGGAGCCCCGCTTTGTTTGTGAAGAAGAAAGAAGGAACACACCGTTTCTGCATTGACTATCGGCAACTAAACTAAGTCATGATCCAAAAATCGTTACCCGCTGCCTAGAATAGATGACCTATTCGATCAATTGAGAGGAGCGACTTGTTTCTCAAAAATTGACCTGCGATCAGGATACTACCAGCTGAGGATCCGAGACGATGAAATCTCCAAGACTTCCAAAACAAGATACGGGCACTACGAGTTTGTAGTAATGCAGTTTGGACTCACTAATGCCCCAGCGGTATTTATGTGTCTCATGAACAAGATTTTTCAACCCTACCAAGACAAATTTGTGGTAGTATTCATTGACAATATCTTGATATACTCTGCGTCGAAGTAGGAACATGAGGAGCATCTCAAGATTGTACTACAAGTACTTAGAGATAACCAACTTTACGCCAAGGCTAGTAAGTGCGAGTTTTGGCTCGAAGTTGTCAAATTACTAGGACACGTGGTGTCTAAAGATGAAATTGTTGTGGACAATAGCAAGGTGGAAGCTGTACTGGATTGGAAGCAACCTAAGATAGTATTTGAAATTCGAAGCTTCCTAGGATTGGCCGGCTACTACCGACGGTTCATTCAAGATTTTTCGATTCTTGCCAAACCGATGACAAGACTGATACAAAAGGGAGTTAAGTTTGAGTGGAGCGAGGCTTGTGAAAAGACGTTCCAAGAGTTGAAGAAAAGGCTAACCAATGCACCCATACTTATCATTTCGGAGTGGAATATAGACTACAGAGTCTATTGTGATGTTTCTAAAGATGGCTTAGGTTGCATTTTGATGCAAGGAGGAAAAGTTGATTCTTATGGATCTCGCCAACTTCGACCGCACGAGAGAAATTACCCTATGCACGATCTGGAATTAGCAGTAATGGGTTTCGCGCTCAAGTCTTGGCGCTATTATCTATACGGAGAGCAATTCTAGGTTTTCTCCGATCACAAGAGTCTCAAGTACTTGTTTATTCAGAAGGAGTTAAACATGAGACAAAGAAGGTGGATGAAGTACCTCGAGGACTACAAATTTACCATGTCTTATCACCCAGGCAAAGTTAACATTGTGGCTAATGTTTGAGTCGAAAAAATTAAGAGCAGAAAGCTAAAGTAGCTATGAAAGAATGGGGGATGATAAGACGCTTAACAAGTTCAAACTACAGTCGTCATCAAGTAATAGTCAAGCACGCCCGAGTGCTATCATTACTGTACCTGCACTACATCGAGAAATCTTACAGGCTCTCAAAGCTTCGAACAAGACTGTGAGTTTATACAATCTCAGATAACCACTGGTAAAGCACTTACAGGATGGACTATTCACACCAATTGACAATAGCCTCAGATTCAAAGGTTCAATCTTTGTAACAAGTATTGGCACCCTCCGAGAAGTCATACTTCGGGAATTTCATCACTCAAACTTCGTTGTTCATCTTGGGGGTACTAAAATGTACCATGATCTTTGGAGGACGTACTGGTGGGAAGAAATGAAGAGAGATGTGGCAAATTTCGTGTCAACCTGTTTGGTTTGTCAGCAAGTTAAGGCCAAGCACCAAAAGCCTGGAGGAGACCTGCAACCCTTACCGATTCTAACCTAGAAGTGAGAGTATATCTCCATGGATTTCATAACTGGTCTACCTAGGTCGTCAAAGTCAAACACAACAATCCGGATAATAGTTGATCGCCTCACCAAGTCTGCACATTTTTTTTCCCGATAAAAATGACGAAGAACATGGAAACCTTGAGTTGGCTTTACATTCAAGAGATTGTCCAGTTGCAGGGAGTACCCCTGTCCATAGTATCTAATCGAGACTCAACGTTCGTGTCAAATTTTTGGAAGGGACTGCAAAAAGCCTCAGGAACACACATTCGGCTCAGCACCGCTTTTCATCCTCAAACAGATGGACAGACGAAGAGGACGATTCAGACATTAGAGGATATGTTGAGAGCCTGTGCACCTGACTTTTTGGGGAATTGGGAAAAGAACCTTGTCTTTTCAAGTTGGAGACCATGTGTTTCTAAAAATTAGACTGCGTTAAGGAGTGATTCAGTTTGAAAAAAAAAAAGGGAAATTGTCACCACGATATATTGGACCGTTCGATGTTTTGGAGAAGATTGAGAAAGTATCTTACCATCTAGCATTACCGCTGTAGCTAAATCGAGTCCATAACGTGTTTCACGTCTCCATGCTTCGTAAGTACATGGCCCATCCCACTCACGTCATCAACTGGGAGGACGTCACCCTGAACGAAGACATGACATTCGAGGAGCAACCGAGGAGATTCAACATTACAATGAAAAGAACATCAGAGGTAGAACAATCAAGTTGGTACAGACATTATGGAGACATCAAGGGATCAAGGAATCCACCTGAGAACGAGAAGACGAGTGAGAAAATTATCCTCACCTATTTTCGTCATAGTATATACCATTTCGAGGATAAATTTTTTTTAAGGGGGATAGGTTGAAACAACCCGGATTTTCGACCTATTTTTTTATTAATAAAATTGAATATTTTATCAAAATATTGATTAAATTGTTTTGATTCATTAAATTGTTTTGGTAATTAATATTATCTAAGTGTAAACCTGATATGTATATATGTACATGTATATGCATTAATTGCTTGCACACCTATTATATACTTATCCTATTATCATACTTATCCCATTGTAGCTTGGTGGGCAAGAAAAATAAATAAAGAGAACTTGGATTAGTTATGATAGCATGTGTCATGTTTCCATTACTTTGGGCCCAAGCACACACATACATGCATGAGAGAGAGAGAGAGAGAGAGAGAGAGAGAGAGAGGAGAACTAGCCGAGAGAATGAGAGAGGAGGAAGGATAAGATTTCACAGGTGCAATTAATGCATGCTAGGAACCTAGCCAATTGGATAGAAGTGTGGAGAGCAAGACATGTATATTAAGAGAGAAAGAAAACTGCCGAGAGAGATAAGGGGATTGTTGCCTATAAATACTCACCCCACACCCCATTTTTTCTACACACACTCTACTTTTCTCATTTGGGAGAAAAAAAATTCTAAAAAGAGAGCACCAGGCAAATTGGAGTTTTTGCCGCCCACCACTGACCCGACGCCGTTAGAGTCAGCCCCTACCACCTAAAAGTAAGGTAGAAACCTCCTATCTACTTACCTAAAATATATCACTTTTATAATTTTCTTAAAATATTAAAAATTGGCTTTTATGTTAATTGCATGAAGAAGAAAGGGGTTAATGAAGTTAACTGGAAACTGGGCATGAAATCATGATTGATGGGGGAACTATTGCCACGTTATTGATGATCTATTGTTTTTCTTTGAGACTTGGGAAAGCATGATTTTGGATGTAACTACTGGAATTAGAATTCAATTAATTTCGCATATGAAAGTTACAAATGATTAAAGCAAGACATGATTATCGATGAAGTGTCAGTATTGTTATTTATTATTATTTCTTTCTATCCTGTCATACTTTCGAATGATATAACATAGAAAAGCATGGAAATTAGTATCAACTTATTATCGCATGTGGTAGCAAGTTTTGAAAGAATAATGTGAACGTGAGAAAATGATGCATGTTTACGAGAAATGAAATACAAAAAGAAATGAGAAAATGAAATATGAAAAGGATTGTTGATTGTGTGAGCATGAGAACCCGGTAGGTCCATTGAAGATGGTCAGCGGAATCATGGCTCGGGTGTGCGTGTGTGAGCATGGGAGCACGGTAGGTCCTAAAATAATGGGCGGCGGAACCATGACTCGGGTGTGCATGTGTGGCCTAGGAGCCTGGTAGGTCCTGAAAGAATGGTCAGCGAAACTAGTGCCGTGTGTGCGTTGTGAAATGTGAAATGGTCAAAGATTGAGAGCCCGATAGGTCCTGAAAGAGACGGTCAACGGAATCAGTGCTTTTGGGTGGCAAAATATGAATTTAGCCTGGGAACCCAGTAGGTCCTAAAAGATGGTCAGTGGAACCAATGCTTGAGAAAAGAAGAAAGAATGGAAAGTGGTATCGATACTTGAAAAATGAGGACACGAATTACGATACTCTGTGATGATGATAAACTCTGATAAGACACTGTCACTTCATTTTTTGATTTGATTTTATGTGATGAACTGTTTTCTGTAATTTACTTTACAAAATTATATGATATTTTTGCTAGTGCAAGGGACATAAGGGTAGGAGCTAGCTACTGAGCTTAAAAGCTCATGGTGTCACTTTTGTGACCCTGACATATTATGCCAGGCCTAGGTGACGAACAGGGAGAATTTTATGCGGAGCAGGTTGTTGCAGAAGAAGACGGATGCCCTGAAGAGTAGAATTACCATTATACCCCTCCCTTTTTTTAAGTATAAATGTAATTCGATTCAAGATCTATTGTTTTGTAAGACTAAATTATGATTTTATTTAAATAAATACTAGACTTGGTTTTACTGTATTTAAATTAACGTTCCCAAAAATCGGGGCGTTTCAATCGTGACTTCATGATTGAACATCTAGAAGAGATGCTCTTTAAACACAATAAACAATAGAAAGGTTCATATTTTTCTATAGAAACTGAATCCAGATAGATCATGCAATGCCGTTGTCAAAAAAAATTTTTACTTGCTCATTGATTTCATGCTTTCGTATATGGGAATACTTTGATAGGTAAATTCAAGTTGTGAAAGAACAAAGAGTAACATAATAACGAGTATGCATGCTTAATGACCTCGTGCTGTCTAATAAGCTTATTTTGAATGTGTCTCTATATTTTAAAGATGTGTGTTATCCTATCTTAGTAAATTGTTTGGTTTACAAATAAGTTGGGAAGATGAGTTGTTGATAGTGACTTTCTGAAGTTTGACACAATATCATGACAGCCTGTAAAGTTTTACATCACTGAGTTAAAGGAATTCAACTTTTTTTTTTCTTTTAGATCAATTAATCTGAAGGTTTTGCTTAAGTAGGTGTTTGATTTTGAAGGGAGAGTTAGTGTTGGTTGGAGGGGCCTAGTGCTTACTAGGATCTAAACTGAAGTTAGTGGATAGATTGGTAGATTATGGAAAAACAGGAGATGCTGTTAAGATCACCTTGTCTGTTTATCTTCACGAAATTGGGAAAATAGTGGAGTAAATTACTTTGTGATAGCGAAGAACCCTTGAACATCTCTAGTCTTGAACCTTGAAGGGAGAGGACTCGGTCTCTATCGTATGTCCTATTGAATGTTTGACTGACACTTGTCTTTTGTAAGTGATGTGCTTGTGTGCTCGTTTGCCTAATCCTTACATGCTTACGTGCTTCTTGCTATATGGAGTATATGTTTATATGATCTTACTTACTTGAGAAGTGAATTGGCACCCTTAGGTGCTGCACGTTATTGAATATAGACCTAGGCATGAGGTGAGTCATTATAGTGATATGACAAGTGATCTGGGCCCAAGTTGTGAATCTTGTAAGGTCAATGAGTGTACTAGAGTTTGTAAGACGAAATGCAAGGAAACTTGGAGTTAAGTCTAGCTGGTTGTTACAAGTGGCTAGGTGCACCTTAAGTCTTACTTGTTAGTTATATATATATATATATATATATATATATATGCAATTAGGGCTGTAGTGTCGTTGATGGTTGAACGCTTTGTGTAGTCTTAAGACCTCCAAATGTATCTCTTCTCCTTAAGTTATTAGTCTAAGTGAGGTCAAGTTGTAGTGTTCGATAACTCATTTATTTATGTGAAAGCAATGTGTAATGACTATGAAAATTTATGATTCAGGTAAAGGAATGTGAAATGGTCCTATGTCACTCTTGTCTAATATATGTTTGAAAGATGAAAGATTGCTTTTCTTTATGTTTTGTGGAAATACAAGAGGGTCTAATTGGTGGAGGATTATCATTTATAGTGGAAGTTTGCAATTTGAAGTATACAGGAGGTTGCTATTGTAATAGGAGATAGAGTTCTCTAAGGGGTTGAGTTATAGTGACTATTAGAGTAGGTAACCTTGACTAAGAGTGGAGGATTTGGGTTAACCAAAATATATGAGTCATTTTCGGAATGTCTAAATGTGTCGAATTATTATCGTAAGAGATGTAGAAGAGGACACTTAGAAGCGTTAGAGTTATTATTGCCCACGCGAATTGGTATATGTATTCTTGATACTTGGAGAGGCTGTGGTATACCATTATGATTGAAAAAATGTTATAGGAGATAGGTAATGTGAGATGGTCGATGGTTAGATTAAAACTAGAAATGGGGATAACCGTATTATATAAAAGTCAGGTGTAGCATAAATGGGGATTATTTTATGAAATGAAGATTTGGATATCTAATGAAGTAATTGGAATAGAAAATGGATAACAAAGGATTAAATGGATTATACTTTTGACGATAACTCAACAAGTGAATTGCTGACATGATGTATAAGTTAATTGATGTCGTGACATGACGTTGAGTATTAGAGCGCTTATTTGATACATGTAGTATGATGAATAGAATTTTGTAAAATTACATGGCAAGAACTTAGGGTCGATAAGTATTGATGGGTGCTATATAGTTAAACTTTATAGGTACTTGTAAGTTAGACCATTAATGCGCGGGGACATCACGAAGGAGATCCGTTAGGTGGTAAAAAAAGATGTGAAATAAAGGTTGATTTCCTATGTGAAGGATGTGGAGTTTTGTGTCCTTATTGAAGTTGTAAAAATGAGATTATTTATGTGTATTTGCTCCATGAATTAGTTTTGTTTGCGTGCTTTGTTATATATTGATTTGAGAAAATATCTAACGGTGAAGCTGCTAGACTAGTGTGATTTGAGGGGTTGAAGTTAAGAATTGGAATGCGAGGATTTCTGCAACGCAAGGGGTGGTAATGCAAAGACCCAATTAATGGATAATATTTACTACAACGCAAGGGGTGGAAATGTAGTAGTCAGTGAGTATGTGTCGTTGATTCAAATTGTGAAATGAGATCGTTATTTTACACCTTGATTGCATGTTATTAACATCGAATGTGAATGTTTGTGGTTCATGAAAAGAAAAAAAAAGTGTTCAGATGAGAAATTGTGAACATTGAACTGGATTTGGCACCTAAGATCGCTTGAAATGTCGATACTAGCTTTGTTGTCTCCTTATAGACTACTCAATTACGATGGCTTGTTTGTTATGATATCAGTATGGACTTTTATTTGGTATGAATGCATGCTTGAAAATTGTGATATGATATATGTGTTATGAAGAATTTATGGCGGTACTTGTGTATAAAACTTATAAGGGAAACCCGATAAAAAGGGGAAATTTGGTTAGAGGATAGATTTGATGCCAGGATGGAAGGCATACATGTGTTTGAAGGAGTTTGTGTGGGTGACTCTAACCTCTTAGTCAGATGTAACGCTATGTATTAAGTGGAACCTCTTATCCCAACTTTTTGTTCTATTTTAGCTTATGGTTTAATGATAACTTTGTCTATCTTTCGATTTCTTAACTATGGTCTTAGTGGGACTAGTGACAACTTAGCTAAATTATTTGTAAGATATTGAACAAGCTAGACTAGTTTGGATGTTGTGGGCGTATGTCAAACTTGAACTGAGATCCTTACCTAGGGTGTCGAGCGAGCATGGTGAAACATGTAGGATAGTGAACTTTTGTTTCAAGATTTGTTACGAATGTACATGTTTGAAATTCAAGATTTTTTTGAAAGGGGTAATGCTTTGTCAAATTGGTTCCTTAAAATGGTCCATTTTTGGAATTGAAAATGGTACCGCCGTGGAGTCAGTTGCATTATAGTGGAGTCAGCCCCATCGTTAATCTTTACTATGTTGTTTAGATTGTTGGTGTTTTGACATAACCAGGTGAAGAACTTTGCGTGATTGTTGCTATGTCTTTCAAAGAAACAAACTTTTCCTTTCAATTTTTTTGAAAATTTTTGTCACCAATGGGAATGTTACGAGAACTTTTAAACTACTTAGGCTTGAATCTTCAACAAAGCTAGATATTCGTCAAAATTACTTAATGACCTATGACCTATGACAATACGTTCGTGCTTTAGAAAATGTAAGTTGGAAACTTTTGATCATCGTTCAGTTTAGACTTTATCATGTCAAACACATTAACATCGAGTAAGCATTCACCATTTCGAGGGAGCTTGTCGCGAGTTAGTATTGAAAATCATTAGAACTTGTTGATTATGTCTTACTTGGCGAGGTTGTTGAGTTACAACGTATGAAATTCTACCATGTGTTTGGACACAGTCTGGGAAATTGGAATTGATCAGTAGAAAGTAAAATGAGTGGATACGAGTTGTGAGATCGAGATTGGTTAATAATATGATTACAATTCGTGCGAATTCTACGACTTCGTGGTCTGATATGTGTTAATGTTGGAACTTGGTGATTGTTTCGATAAGAAGCTCTGCTAGTTAACTACAGTATTACAAAGTTTTCTAGCGTTGTGGACACGGAAGTTGGTGGATACGAAGCGTTGTGTAGTAGGCGCGGCCTTTGAGATTGGGATTCTTGATCAGGCGTTTTCGTTGCTTTGCTCAAATTTCGGGACGAAATTTCTTTAAGGATGATAGAATGCAGAGACTCGTATATTTCTAATTATCGAGAATGATTTATAAATGGCAAATTGGGAAAAAAATATGAGTAATGTGGTGATTGTTTGGATTGGGGTTTAAAGTGATGGAATAGGAATTAGAGGGAGTGAATGTGCTATTTACTTTTGTGTGGGTATATATATAGTGAGTGTGTGTATGTAGGAGATAAATTATCTCCTAAATTATCTCCTTATAACTCTCTCTCTCTCTCTCTCTCTCTCTCTCTCTCTCTCTCTCTCTCTCTCTCTCTCTTGGATTCTCCCTCTCTCTTGCTCTCTCACAAAACCTCACTCAAACATCTCAAAAACCTTAAAGATCCACATTTTCACATCTAGTACGCAACCCCGGGCTCGTATCGTGTTGGGTGAAGCTTAGAGAGAAGATCTCCGTTGATTTCAAGAAGCTTGGGGTTAGGGCTTGTTCGAATCTCTTGGGTTTCGCTCTTCGGCTCGAGGTAGGAACTTCTTTACTTATTTTATGTGTATATATTTTGATTTGGTGTATGGATCGTGCTTTGATCGTCCCCCTTTGGTGCTTTGAAAGTTTTTCAAACCTGCAGAAAATCGGATTAGAACTGCGTGGTATCGATACCCAAACAAGGGGTATCGATACCCCTTCCCTCTCTGAAAATTCTGCTTGTCTTCTGGCAAACGGCCATAACTTTTTTGTCTGATGTCCGATTCATGCAAACTTTATATCGATTTGAAGGTCTTGAAGTTAGCTTTTCAATGCCACCAAAAACACTTTAAAAATCTGAGTACGCAGAAAGTTATGGGTGTTAGAGTGGGGCTGTGTCTGTCTACCAACATCCGTCGGCTACTCCTAAGACTCTCGTTCTATCGTTATGACTTCCTATAATTAGTGGATATTATTCTTGACCCATTGACCTTCCGTTAGTAAGGATTGAACAATAGTTTACTTGGTTAAAATGTCAATAAGATGCAATTTATGATTGATTAATTATTTATGAACGTTTGTGGCATATTTGTGATATAGTTGGCATGTCATAACATATTTCATGTATGATTGTGGTCTCGGGAAGGTCATAGCTTGTATATCGAGTAAGGAAATAGTTGTTTGTGTCGGAAGTTGATTTAGGAAGTCTCGTGACGCAAGGAGTGGTAATACGAAGACTTAGGCAGTCTTGTAACCCAAGGGGTGACAATACGGGTGACCCGAGTCGTTAGGGATCACCATGACGCAAGGGGTAGTAACACGGTAATTCTCGTGGTGTTATACGGTAACGCAAGGGGTGGAAATACCGAGAAAGGAAAATTGGCGATAATGAGTCGTGTCGAGGTAACTTGAGTTGTTTGGCATCGTGTGTACTTGGAGTATATTGTGCTATTGGCATGTATTAGGATTATCATATTGAACGTTGGAATATCTTTGAATTTACCGTTATCCATCGACTGAGCGGTACCTCTCATCTTCATCTTACTTGCACATTTCATTATATTTACATATATAATTGGTAAAGATTTTCCTACTGGGCTAGTGTAGCTCAACCTAATCTTTCTTTCAAGACAAAATGCTGGACAATAGACTGTATGCATTCGTGTGCTTGGGCATGAAGACTTTTGGATGCTAATTCCGTTTTAGTTACTTAAACATCTTCTATTGGCTTTCTTTTGACAAAGATGGGTTGTAACTAATTGTACTTAAATTCCTCTTGATTATAAAGTATGTAATATCTTAAACAGGTTTGTACTTGTATTTAAGTTGATTTGGGCCGTAGTGCCAAATTTGTAATTACTTAAACTTGGGAACTCGTTTGTAAAGTCAAACTGTTGGGAACTCTTTTGGGTAATATTTATGTTAAGCAAAGATCTTTTATTGAAATAGATTATTTAATTATGTTTAAAATCGAGGGCGTGACAGGAAAAGTATGAAGTACTTTAAGAGTTATTAGTGGGCATTTTGATGCACACCGAATTACTTTCTGAGAATTTGAGAAACAGATTTAGTAGATACGTATTCGCAATTCCATTGCTTTAATTCGATTAGTCGTCTTCTCGTTTTAATCCATTAATTATTTATTCCTAAATAGTGATATAACAAATAAATTAGTTATTTTACTATTTAAAAATATAATCCAATTATTGCCAAATAATTTATGTTTCTAAAATAAATTTCTTTTTAAATTTTATTTCATAGATCATTTGTGTGTTTGGGTATGTATATATGTATGTGTGTGTGTGTATATCCACTACTAGCAAACTATTAGGATAATTTATTCTTTATTGTTTATTAATTAAACAAATCATGCCAATTGATTATTTTAATCATACCATTTTTTTTAATAGGCTCCCAATGGATTATTTTAATCTAAGTGTTTTAGATGCTTTTTTTTTTCATTCTACTTTCAGTAATCCAACCGATTCTCCCATTGACATTAGTTTATACTTTATTTCCATGCTCTTCTACATATGCATTTATGCACAAAATACTAAATTTTTAATTGAAAAATAAAAAATCTTAGTATTAATTCAAATTTTATATTCTTAAACTTAGATTTTTATTATTTAAACCTTTGATTTACTTAAATAACATACTGGTTGTTATTAAATTTATTTTATTTTATTTTCTTATAATTTTATAAAAAATAACTATTGTTAGTTTATTGTATTTTAGTTCGTATTGTTAATGAAATTTGTTACCACGCATTTATACAAAACAAATAGAAATTTCTACTCAATATCTTTATATGAATATGATATATATATATATATATATATATATATATATATATATATATATGTGTGTGTGTGTGTGTTTCAGTACTTGAAAACATTTAATATAAGTCATACTTAATTGATTATTCACTAAACGAAATATGCCAATTGATTATTTTAATCATGCCAATGAATTATTTTAATTATTCTACATGATTATTTTAATCTTAGTGTTTTATATACTTTGCTTTTTCATTCTCCATTAAGTGATACGACTAATGTTTTCTTTAGCATTAGTTTATACTATGCACAAAATACAAAATGTTTTATAGGGAAATCAACAACCTTAGTATTAAGTTAAATTTTATATTCTTAAATTATAATAGATTTTTTTTCTTAAATCTTTGATTTACTAAAATAATGTTCTAGTTGTTGTTAAATTTATTATATTTTATTTTCTTACAATTTCATAAAAATTACTATTTTTAGTTTACAAATAAATCTACTTTCATAATTGTTTTTTTAAAGTTCTTTTCTCAGAATTTTTTTCTTATTCTTCAATCATCAATATGTTAAATATAATTAGAACGTAATACAAGTTATTAGTGCGTTTATATAATCTAAATTTTTTACAAAAAATCATAATTTTCTCACTTGATTTAACTGGAAAATCAAACTGATATAACTGTTGAGTTTTCTCTAACAATGATATTACATAGTAAGCAAAATAATATCACGTCACTCATTTTGTCAGAATAATAATATCATACGGATAGGAAATCAAAAATCATAAGGGACATCTTCTTCGTAAACAATATCCAATACAGTGTCGGGCTCAAAAATAATATCAGAATGGCTATTCTGCTAGAGAATGCAAGTGTGCTATTCTTTTTGTTCGGACTCATTTCAAGCCCTAATAACTAGTCAAAACTACTCTATTATACTTAGGGGGAGTGAGAAAAGTGGTATACCTTTGGTTTCGGAGTTGGAGTGATTTTTTTCAGAAAATTTCGATTATGGATCGAGGTTGAAGATGATGATGATGGAGGGTGTTTGAGACTTGTTTGGGCTTTGGTTTGGAGTATTTTGGGATGGTTGGTGATGATATAGAAGGTTTGAGGCTTTAATTCAGGGTGAGAGGTGTGTGCATTGGCTGTGATTTTGGAGAGTGAGGGATGGTGGTATTTAGAGAGGAGTTTAGAGGTGAGCATGGAGGTGGAGGGAGTGGAAACCGACTAGAGGTGGCTAGAAATGGGCAAGTGGCAGCTAGTTGAAGCTGTACCCAGCTGGGAAACAACTGCATTTTGGGAGAAAACAAAAGAAAAAAAGAGAAAAGGGTTGCGGGTTGGAGAAAGAGAGAGAGAGCGCGCGCATTCAAGTGGTGCAAGTGTAGGAGTTAAGTACTTGTATACGCTAAATCGTTTCTCCCATTGTTCGTTAGTCCAATTTCCTGTTTCGGAAAAATTTATGAATTTATCTATAACGTAATAAAATTATTCCAAGACTAACCGCGGTCTCAATTTATGAAGGAGTAATCTCGATGGTCAAAAAATATATTTTCATGACTTATTAACACACATAAGTAAATTTAAATGCATCTTAATTAATTAAATTGATTTAATTAACTATATTCGGATAATAGGGAAATGAATTTGAAATAATATTACAAAAATTATTAAAAAGAAGTTGACATGTTACATGTAATGGACCCATTTTAAGTCCATTATGTTCCTTCAAGTTCTCCCACAGAGTGTTGATCACTGTAGACACCCTATTCTAGACTGTCTAGATTAGTTACTTACGGTCTCTGATTCCCCAATGATGATTAAGGTCAAGATCATCCTGAGATTATTGGTGTGTTTGAGCTTTGAGCGTTCCAAACCTCATTCAAACCCTTTCGAACCGCTTTTCAAATCCTTCAAGCCAGAACCAAATGGCCTCAGCAAAACCCGACTTGCATATGCTGGTACTGTGTTGTCATGCGCTGGTAAACTACCAAGTGTCAGTCATCGACCGTTAACTCATTTACCACTGGGGCACACAGGTATAGGTCTGGCGTACGCCGATCAAAGCTAGTCAAATCACCACTATTCAACCACGTGCATGAGATTTTTGAGCCACCCCTAGTACAATGAATAGTCTCCTGATGATTACAATCGTGCAGGGCCGTTCACCTCTCTCTCTTACACCTTCCATCAACTAGTCTCATGCATTTAATGCATGGGGAGGCTCCCTCTCTAACCCAACCAGCCAAACAAGCCTAGTTACCACCCCCCACTCCTTCATTACTCAGCCTATAAATACCCCCCTTGCATTTATATGCAAGGGGTTACTCACCATTAAGAGCTAAGGCCTTTCTCTCCCTTATTTTCCTAAGTTTTTTGCTTCCTCTTCTTCATCCCTTGAAAGAGTAAGCAAGGAAGCTCTTCTCCACATACCATAGCATCCTTACATTCATCATCCATCCCTCATACCTTAAGTTCAAGGCTCCAACACTCCATCAAACTCAATCTAAAGGTATACCACCTTTTATTCTGTAATCTGTTCTGACCCTTGAGGGGGCTGGCAGGGTCAAGGCTGGTAATCAATACCAGTCCTGGCCCTAAAGCTAGCAGGGTTTAAAGGATCGTGCAAGGCTATCAATGGCGCACGCCAGTAGGTTTGAGCCGTACGCTAGTCATGGCTGTATGTGCAATACTGGCGTGGGGATCACTGATCAATTATTTTAATCATGCGAATGGATTATTTTAATCTAAGTGTTTTATATACTTTGCTTTTTCATTCTCCATTAAGTAATCCGACTAATTCTTTCATTAGCATTAATTTGTACTATGCGTAAAATACTAAATTTTTTATTGGAAATCAAAAACCGTAGTATTAAGTTAAATTTTATATTCTTAAGTTTAGATTTTTATTTCTTAAATCTTTGATTTACTAGAATAACATTCTAGTTGTTGTAAAATTTATTATATTTTATTTTCTTATACTTTCATAAAAATTTACTATTTTTAGTTTACAAATAAGGCAAGCATGAATTCCTTCTCCAGCTCTTCAAAGATGACGTCGATCAGCGGCTTACTGTTTGATCTACTCTTTAGTCGTAAAAGTGAAAACAGGAAATTTACTCTCTAGTCCATTATTTCTATTTTGAAACCCACTAGGTTCACTTAGAAAAAAATACCTTTACATTAAGGGGGTGTTTGGATGGTGTCTTTTTGTATTTTTCATTCTTCGTTTTTCCATTTTCAGTGTTTGGCTTGCCACAACCAGAACTCATTCCCCTAAAATGAGTTCTGAAATTTGCATGATAGAGGAAGAAATGAAGAATGAGCCCAATTGGAGCTTTTCCAATTCTCGGTTTTGCATTTTCTTTTTGGTCCAGGTCAAAAGACGTACTCATCTTCCACAATTTCTGGTAATACCCAAATTAAACAAACAACCTGGGTTAAGAAAATTAAAACTTTAATTTCTTCGGTAAGACTTCAATTTGTGTAAGACTTTAATTTCTTCATGTGGGTCCAGTATTGGAAGACTTCAATTCGTTAGAAAATTTCTTGGATTTATGTTTTCGCTATTTGTTCTTAATTATAAAAAAAAATAGTAGGAGACGTTCAATTAACTAAAAAAAATACAAATTCAAAATATAAATTTTACAAAATTGATTATACCAATATTTATACACATTATATCCCATAAATAATAAAGGGCAACATGGTAAAAAACCAACTCATAATTCATTTTCATCATATTCTCCCAAACACTACTCCTGTTACAAAATGCATTCTGCACATATCATCCAAACACCCTATCAATTCAAAAATACATTCTGACCATAATCTAAAAAGTCAAAAAGTAAGCTTCCAAACACCCCTTAGTTTCCTTCAAGCTTCTATTGCTCAGGACGAATACTCCGATGAGTGTGAGGCTGCTATCAACGAACAAATCAAGTGGGTGAATCTTGTATATTTTTTATTTTTGATGGTGGTGAAAGATGGATGCGAAATATGCGGTGGGTGGTGGTGGCGCTTTTCTGGTGAGGTTTTCTTTTTTTTCCTGGTACAGATCATTCCAAATCTTTTAGGCTCTGTTTGGAATTTAACGAAAAGAAAGGAAAGTTAAAAAAAGTTTTCTTCTATTGTTTGATTAGAAGAGAAAGAGAAAAGAAAAGAAAATTTTCAAGTTTAGTGAATGCTAGTTTTTCCCTCCTGTTTTCCTCTCATTTTTTGCCCATTTTCTTTTTCTTCTTTTCTTTTCCTTAGGTTCCAAACATAGCCTTATGTACATGTGGCGCCACATAGCAAAAATAAGGTGCCACGTATTTGATTAACGAAGCCATTAGTCCAACTCAGCACATTTCGTTACCAATTTAATAGATTTAGACGACAGGGCATTAATTGAACAATGCTTAAGTAGTTTAGGTGTTTAATTGAAGTTTAACAAAATTTGGGTGCCTATTAGACATTGAAGTCAAAGTTTGGAGTATTTTGAAATTTTCCCAAATTGGTAATAAAATAAACTTGACTATATCAATTACAATTGTCTGAGGAAATATGTTCTTGAAGTTAAAGTTTATCAAATCTTACATTTGGTCAACTATAAGTCGTAAGATAGGTTGAATGAATTAGCATGTTATCCATTAAAAAATGATGTGGTCACTAAAACTTGATTATTAGAGCTTAAATACTACTACTTCTTTTTTTGTGGCTAAAAATGTGAGAAGAGTGATACCTTTCAAATTAGTGAAATAATCATCTAGCTTTTTGTAATTGCTGTATTAAATGCTTTTAGATTTCTCTTTGAAGTAATTTTTAATTTTTTTTATTCCTTTATGAATTATATTTAAAAGGCCCCATCTAAAAACGGTTGCATCGAGTCCCAAAAACTCGGAGCTAGCCCTAGTTCAATCTATTTCTTAGGATGTAGAGAATTTGTTCTCCTACACCTAATCAGTTATTAGAGGGTGTTTTGGCTTAATAATCTTTTTGAATAACTTTTTTTTTATCTTTATTCAAATTTTTTGGTTTTTATATGCTTAGATTTGTTAAAAATAATTGATTCCATCAACAAGAGGAATCTTTAAGATTAAAATTATAACAAAAATTATTAAATTTGAATTAGACAAAATAATCCAAATGTCTGTATGTTTTGAATTATTTTTGTCTTTATCGATCTTATTTTAAGTTTCAATCATAAGCTCTCATCTTTTAAATTTCTTTCGTCTAGACCAATTTCATAAAATATTACTAGTAAACAAACAAAATTTTAATAAAAAAATTAACGGAAAAGAATTATCAAGGCCAAACAAAGGTAGAAATGACAACGGGGCGGGGTCGGAGGTGTGGAAAAGATCCATTCTCTAACGATTGAAGAAGCCCCCACATCTCTATTTTTCTCTCACATCTACTCTCCTCTCACATCATGACCAGTGTACCCAGCAGCCCCTCCTATTAGATATCGGGTTTATCCGCCCCGGCCCCACTCCCGCTCATTTTTATTTATTGAGAAAATATGTTCTAGATTCTAAAATAAGTGAACACAAACAATAAAAATTTATAAAATAACTATTACTCCTACAACTTAACCAAAATCTATTATCTAAAAGAAAAATGGAAGAGAGAGTTAATATTTTATGTGGTATTTTAGTTTTAAGGGTAAAAATACAATAATAAAAATAGTTCTTTTATGCATAAAATGATTTCGGGGCTGGACGGAGAGGTTTCCGAACAGAATAACGTCAACCCAAACCCAACCGAATTTCATCGATTCTCCCCCAATCCCGATCTGACACCAAAAAATACAACAAAACCCCGTCATGATCGGGGTGGGTTTAGGAGCGGGCGGACTGAATTACCTTCTCTAAACAGGGGTCTTCTATTATTTGGACGATGGGTACTCTTAACCCGAGTCACTCGACCCTTTCCGTTCTCTGATCCACAACGCCAACAAATTGAAATAACAGAAAAAGAAGAGAGATTTTCAATTTGATTTCTGCAGTACATTTTCTTCCCTTCTAGTAATGGATTTGATTCCGGTGAGCTTAATCACCACCCATACTCCCTCAACTATGTGTACATGCATCTTCACGTATACGAATCATGCACGCATTTGTGTGGCTTCATTTCCTGCAAATTCATTAGATTTTACCTTGATTTTATCCAGTGAATGTGGCTAGGGTTTGACAAAGCTGTGCGATGTTGCAATTTGATTGTTAGAGTCCGTATATTCTAATATGTCGCTGATTTTAATGGTAAGTCTCGTTTTGAAAGGGATTGAGAATCTCCAGCCCTGACCCACTTATTTTTACCCAAATTTGGGTAAAAAATTCCATTTGGGTATGTCTTCTCCAATGCTATACCCTTACTTTAACCCCAATCTAGTGTTTTTTTTATTTATGTTTCTCCCCCAAAATTTGGGTCAAAACGGCACATTTGTAAGTAATTACAAAGTGAAAAAGAGGTGTTGAGAAAAAAAGTTGTGGATTGGGTCTCCCCTCGTTTGGGTGAAAAAATGGTAAAACTCCAAAAGGGTAGGCGAAAGGGTATGCCATTGAGATGGTGTTTTTTACTCGAATTTTGAGCTTGGGTCGGAAAAAGGGTAAGAATTGGAGATGCTCTAAGTACTTTCAGTCTTTGATTCTAAAGGGTATGACTTGTATGTCATAGATCTGGAGCTCAAATTGCTTCTTCGTCGCTGAATGATAAACACATGTTGACCAGAAATATAGCACCAAACTATACAATTTGTTCCTATTTAAATGGCGTCAAATATGGAGTTCTTACTTCAGATAGGATTGGTATGGCATCTAGTAATTTTCTGTGTGCATTACTGTAGCCAGCTGAGCCACTTGAATCACTTTCTGAAGTCTTTTCCTTCCGAAGGGTGCCCTACCTTACTATTTGATTAGTTAGAGAAAAACATGCCCTTTACTTTAAAGAAATTGAAAAGGTTTTGGAGTTAGCAAATTCGGCTATGCCATCTTCTGTAAGAATATACGAGGGTTTGATGCAAAGAAAATAGGAAAATATTCCATCAAAGCTGAGGCTAGCAAATTCGATACTGTCCGTGCTCTTAGCTTGGACAGATTTTGTAAGCAGAGACTGGACAATTTGCATAAAATTTTGAGGGGAGGTGTGATGCCTCCCTTGACAATCCCACATGTCCGTCATTTCTACCAACCATTGGCAGCTCTACGCTAAGCAATGGTATCCAAATGAACAACCCCATTGTCATAAGATACGGATAGATATTTTTATAATTAACGTTAGCCCATTCTTTGAACACCCTTTGCAATAAATCTTAACAACCCTGCACAGTTATTTTGAACATTTAACCTTATTAATCTTGAATACGATAGACAACTAGCTGCCAACACAGAGTATGGTAGTTATATGCTACACAAGTATTCGTGTTCTTTAGTTATGAATAATACTACAAACATGAAGCAATTTAAACTATTGGACTAAATGTACACGTGCACTAGGTCAATGCATGGTGTTTACTGAACTAATGGCACACACACATTTAGACACTAGTTGATAAACTACATGTTTATTGAGCCTTATTGTTAGTTGTTACTAATGTACATGGAAAAATAATCTCCAATATGTACATAAATTTCATCTTCAGATGTTTATTTGCATGTATTGTTTTTGATCATATATAGGAGTTTTAAACATAAGTAGAATGTCAGTTACTTAATGAATACCCTCAAAAAAACATCTGGAGCTGCCACTGGAGCCAACCAGCTCTGACAGTACACTGCACTTGGCCCCTAATCCACAAGTGACGGGTGATCCCAAGAAGCACCGATGAAGAGGTCCCTAGGCCCTTCTCTTGACCTAGGTAGGTTGTATATCGTAGATACTTTGTCATCGATCCAATTCCTATCTCTTTGTCTCTTGTGCCACTGACTCTAACGGCGTCCCTTTTGCATGAAATGTTATTGGATTTGGGGAATTCAATGAAATATTATTGAGCTGCATCATGTTGAGGTGGATTGAATATTTGAATGGCAACACAAAGAGTGTAGATGGATGTCTAATAGTGTAGTGCAGTGCCTCGGATTTGTTGTACTCTTTGTCTTCGCTGCCGTGGAGAAGATCAGTTTTGGATTCCTAGTGGTGTGTGATGGGCGAATGTTGTTTCTTTCTTCCTTTTTACTGTTATTTGCATGATAAAAATGCAAATGGTCAAAATTGCTTTACTAGTTGAGTATGGACTTTTTCTGTTCTATATGATGTGTTTGTAAAGTATGATTGTCGACGTACATCTGAGTAATGTCCTCTTCATAGTTTATAGTACCAGTCATCTAAGATCCTTCCTTGTTCTGGTTATCAGTTCTGGACTTCTTCCATAATATTGGGCTGATTTAAACAGTCTGCGAGTGTTTCAAATTCCAGTAGTAGCATTACATATATCAATTGAAGGTCACTAGCACAACAAATGTTACAGTATAGTGCATACTATGATATCTTTTATTGGTTAAGGGATGAAAATGATCTAATCATACTACTACAATAAAAAAAGACAGAGAAATGGCTTCACAAATAGTTGGATGTTGCTGGTTACCTTTTGATATGATGATTGATGATTGGACTACTTTAATTGCCCGCCCTTAAAACACAAAAAGGGGAAAAGATAGGAAACGGAAGGATGATGTTAGAAATGTTGTAGGTGCCAAATGCCAATGCTGATTTTTTTTCATTTTTTAGGAAGTAATAACATTGCCTCAAATGAATACTAAAATGGAATGTTGAAGTCGGTGTAACTGCTTTATAATTTGAACACGATTCTCATTCTTAATTATTTTTGTGCACAGCCTACGGGGGAAAGCTATGCCCACCCAAAGCTATGTTTCTTTCATGTGGTGTTCAAGGTATGGTTTAATTCCTTTATTAGTTTTCCTTCATAGCTCCCATCTTGCTATTATAATGTTGCACTCATGTGATTTGGCAGGCAGCAGCGTTGGCTTTCTACATTCTTTCAGCTCTCTTTTTCAATAGCTTTGTCATCATTTTTGTGACCACTGTTCTTCTTGCTGCTCTTGATTTCTGGGTAGTCAAGAATGTAAGTGGGCGAATCTTGGTTGGTTTGAGGTGGTGGAATGAAATAAACGATGAGGGTGAGAGCGTGTGGAAATTTGAATGCCTTGACCAAGAGGTTAGTGGATCATATTTATTGCAGTTCCTAGTATTCATCAATTCCGGTTATCATACCATTACATCTTCCGTGAGAAGTTTTTTGGTAGATATCATGAGCCTTTACCCATGAATATCCAATCAACTGTGTCTAATAGATTGTTTATCCTTGTTTATAATAGTCATTAGCTCGGATGAACAAGAAGGATTCCTGGCTATTTTGGTGGACCCTTTACCTGACAGTAAGTAAATAGTACTGATCCTAGCATATTACAACAGATGTTAACCAGTCTTGGTCCCACCTTATCCCTTGTATAATATGCATTCATTAATTTAAAGACTTACATGGACAGAATAACGTACAGGTGGTTTTGACAAGTAAGTTAAATACCATGGTGAAATGTTGTTCTGAGTTTCTCTTCACAGTGTCCTTGTTCCGAAGTTGTAAGCAATGAAAACGTATTTTCTCATGTAGTCATGTTCATAGTGTCTTGGGTTGTTCTTCCATGTTGCAGGCAGGTGCATGGATTGTGCTTGGAGTATTCTCTCTCATAAGATTTGAAGCTGATTATCTCCTCGTTGTAGGAGTTTGCTTGACCCTAAGCATTGCCAATATTGTTGGCTTTACTAGATGTCGCAAAGGTATGTATACTTTCTATTCTGACTTTTCCACTTTAATGACCTTCTGACACTTTCTGCATTGGTTTTTTGTTTAGCATGTTGTGTGCTCCCTTATGTGCAAGTTCACCTCTTTAAGAAGTCAAATTCCTAATGTTTTTCCTATGCTACTGCAAAGTACAATTGTCACATTTTTATAGAGATTTAACTTTATGATGATAAATTGTGGAAATCCAGTACTTGGCCTTAGTCGGTTTAAGTAGATTAATCAGCAATAGTCATCGAACATAATTATGCTGGGGAATGTAATTTTAACAATGCTGTTCCCAACCATTTTGGCATTAAAAAGCTAACATTGAGGTAGACCCAAAATATAGCACTGGAGGTGACCCATCTGGTCCCTATAGTTCCCATCTAGTTAACTTTCTCCTCCTCATTACAAATTTCCTTCTTTACGTAATGTAGATAAAAAAGTTCTAGGCTACTAGCTACATTCTGTGTTCTAAAAATTGGAATTAATCGGCAATTAATCGTTGGCAGGCCTATCTGACTAGATCCGATTAATTGCTATGTGCCGATTAATTGCCAATTACTTGGCCTCGAAGCTCGAAGGTGGCCTACCACCCAGCTAGCACCTAGCGACTCTTAGAACATTGGCTACATTGCGCATATGTTTTTCCAATGTCCATCTTACAGATCACTATAATTATTTTTTTTTATTATTATTTTTTTGAGTTGGTAATATCAGTATTTATGAGCTTGAAAAATTATACCACCAGCCCACAATGCTAATACGTCTAAAGTCCAACTCCGCATCACCACATTGTTCAGGGATTAAGGCAGTACTTCTTGAAGAAACTTGACTTGTAAGAAAAATGAAAGGGTACACGGATGTCCACCTTGAGGAAAAATGCCGTCGTGCTGAAAGAAAGGACGTTGTGAACTCATTTGGACCTGACATCTGAGCCTTGGCCCGTAGTTGGCCCCATTACAATCTTTCAGGAAAGTCATGCCCTGCTTCACGGCTATCGGAACAACTATTGGTGTGCACATTGTACAACCACCCGCAGAATCCTTTGTTCTCGCCTCTTCCCAATCTGTCACCAGATTCTTGATGAAATTGTCTGGTTCATCTGAGTTACGAATTTATGATAACTATGTACTTCTACTCCTACTACTTCTTGATTTACCCAAAAAAAAAAACTATGTACTTCTATCAAGTTTAGCCATAAACCCCTCCTTCTGTCTCCATTTAACCTTTTCCATAGGCATAGTGTGGCCCAACTCTACTTTTTGTTCTTGGCTTCTATTGATTCTTCTTCTGTCAAAGTCAAACCAACCTCTTCTTTCCTATCTCGTTACTTGCTAGGCCCAAGGACCATATTCTTCTGATTGGTAAAAAACTCAAGTATCCATAATCCTTATTCTACCTTTCATCTCATTTTCATAAATCTCAACTTCTTAGCTGCAATGAATCCAGGTTCTACTTCCACGTGATAGCTCCCCACCATGCTACACTTTACCCCAGAAACCTGATTTTATGCTGCCAAGATGAACTAAGCTGCTACCGGCAAATTTTCTGAATGAACTGAATGGAATTTGCTACTTTCCAGAAAGGCTTGCTGAAAAATCAAACAAAGAAGGTTCATTTTCTCATGTAGTTTGCCAGTCTAACCAACAATTCTTTTCTGCTAGTTAGACTTCTATGGTTGCAATGATTCTATCAAATGGAATTAAAGAACCGTTGACCGGCTGCATCAAAATCGAGGTTCATATGGCAATCGGAAAAGAAAGCCCTTACATTTTCGGGTTGGTCCATGAGCTGAGACGCATATCTTTTTCCTGACAGAGAGAAAGAAAAATAGCCCTGCTTTAGCTGTTCAGGGGGTGGAATGAAAGGCGGTTTACATACAACAGAGTCAAGGTGGTTTAACCATTTAAGATTATTTGGAGAGGCCTCGTCTCATTTTGCGCTCCCCAAATAGCTTATGCTATGGGTTAATAGTCTTGGTACAGGAACCTGGGAACTCCTACTAGGAAGATATGAAGAATCCATCAAATTAAAAGGGACGACTCATCCCTATAGTTGCATTATGTGTACCTCACTTGAACAAGTTGCAAGTTCACAAGGGAGGTGGGGTCAATTGACCCAATAACTGTGTTGAAAGGTCTGTTGTTCATATAGGTTTTGATTACGCGACCCCACCAAAGTTATTAAATTGACCCAAACACCCTGCAATGTTAGGAACTACCCCCTACTACCAGTCACCGGTCAAAGATGAAAATTTCCTCATTGCTTTCAAACACACTATGTCTTCGGGATCCTTTATGCCAGTTTCATATCTTAGCAATGAATAGCGGGAATTCAAATGTATTATGAAAGAGTTCATCTTTTGATCTTCCATGAGTGATACGAGTACTACTTCTATTGAAGATTTGAGTGTTGCTCCTTTTGTTTTTCCCAAAAAGCATGTGCTTTTTGCTGAGTTTCCATGGGAACATGACACCTTTGTTGTTCTTCTATTTGTGTATGCTATGGTTTTTTCGTTGATTTGCATGCCTGTATTTATGTTTCATTTTGCATTGTTTTTATCAATCAAGAATTTGATTTTCCTCCGCAGATGCTAAAAAGCAGTTCCAAGCATTTGCGTCTCAGACCATCGCTTCTCGATTCTCATCCACAATACAGTCGGCTTTCAGTGTAGTATGAATAGAAATATCACGTGAGAGAGACAAGGTGATTGCCAAATATTGTGCCAATTTATTTGGCCCTTGTGAATTTCTTGCCCTGTAATATCATCAATGTGGTTATTCGGATAATAGTAGTTGTCACGCATCGGAGATTTAGCATGCAATTAGATCTTTGATGTAAATGACCACAAGCAAGTACATGGATCCGGATAACGTGTCATTCCATATATTCTCATACACTTCTGAAATTTATGCATTTCGTTACACTTCAATACATCTTTTGACATATATACCGAGATTATTTGCTCTTATTGGGTTGTGGTTAGAATTTACCAACACATTGTGGGATGGTGGTTGAAGGGTGGCAAAAAAATTGAGTTCAGCATACATTCTCATACACTCCCTACTGAATTTTGTACATATGGTTACATTCGTGGTGCAATTTTTTTTTTTTTAAGTATATACCGAGATTATTTGTTCTTATTTGGTTGTGGTTAGAATTTCCCTCTTGGTAAATGTACTTGCACAATCTTGGTGATCTCAATTTTACAAATGCAATTTATTTGCTTCAAAACCTTGTGTAGAAATAGAGAAACCCATCAACAGTAACTATGAAAATTTAAAGTTGTGTTTGAGATCATACTATTTGATAGTATATCAAATTATCAGTAAACAGCGGATCAAAAAAATAAAAATAAAAAATTATCAGTAAACATGTTTTTTTTTTCCCGCTGGATATAAACATCAAGGTTTTCCTTTTTGGGTTGTTTTATTAGGTTGTTTCCGCAATAAAGTGTATTATTTGCTGTTTTTTTTCTATGAAAGTGAATATTTTGATTTACAAATTGCACATTGGAACAGAAAAAATGTCTACTTGAATCTACAGCAACAAAACTTTGATGGCATTGTAATTTTTTTTTTCCCGACAGTTAGGGTGTCCGGACTATTTTACTTGCACCTTAACTAATTGTCACTCCGGTCAAAAGCAGGTCATCCACGCCAAACTAGGAAATTCACTAGAAAATACTCTTTGCGGCTTAACCCAAAAAATCGAAGATCAAGTATGGGAAGTAAATCCATCACCCAACCTAACTAACCCTAGAGGCCAGTGGCATTGTAATTTCAACTCCTCATGAGATAGTCGTTGGCAGTTCAAATAAGATGCCACAAACTTTTTCTCCCCAATTTTTTTGTATCGGGTTTCCTAGAGTAGGAAAGAGATTGAAACTTTAATTATTACTTTTTTGGGTACAAAAAACTTTAATTAATAGGAGTACTGAAGTCGGAGTATATAAGTTCAGCAGAAATGATACGTCCACTGCACCATTTGTGCGGTGCATGACAGGTTCACTTCTGATCCCGCATGGATGATTCGAGTTGTTCAATAATTTTCAAAAAAAAATCGAGTTGGCTCGTGAAAAATCAGCTCAATCTGATATATGTATGTGTGGTGGCCGTGCGGTGGCCATATGTGCTATGGGCGTATATTTTTGTTATGTTCAGGTATTGTTTACGCTCCCAATAGAAAATAAAAAAATTCGCATGCCTTTTCCAGCTATAGAGTTTTTTATTTGGTAAGGCAGGTGGTCTCAGGGCAGTTTGTGTGCACCTCGAACTAATCTTTACAACTTTTTCCTTTTCGCACACTTGTGCATGGGCGTGAGCAATGAGATGGCCTCAAGAGTTGCAAGCAAGGGGAACCAAATATCTTATGAAACAGCGAACCTCTAAGTCCCCAAATCAATACCACCAAGCCGACTTATTTGGAGGTTTTTAAAATAACAAAATAAGATAATTTGAAATGATTTTAACACTTCTCTTTCATCTATTAACATTTTATTTTTGTCTTTATTCATGTAAAATTACTAAATTGCTATTCACATGGAAAAAATAAAGAGAGAGAGAGAGAGAGAGAGAGGGAGAGTCAATAAATAGAAAGAGAGAGAGAGAGAGAGAGAGAGAGAGAGAGGGAGAGTCAATAAATAGAAATAGAGGATGAAAATCATTTTCCCTTTGAAAATCTTCTCATAAATAGAGAGAGAGAGAGAGAGAGAGAGAGAGAGAGAGAGAGAGAGAGAGAGAGAGAGAGAATGAAAATCTAAGGCTTTGTTCTGTTAACAACTTAGTTTTAGTTTTAATTTACTTTTCAATCATTACCCTATTTCTTTCTTCGATCATTACCCTATTTCTCCAATTATTACTTTCTCATCTCTCTCTATCTCTCTCCAATCATTACCCTTATCTTCAATCATTATTCGATTTCTCTCTCCACCTATTACCAAAACTAAACTAAACTAAACTAAACTCCCAACCAAACACAACCTAAATCATTTTCCCTTTGAAAATCTTCTCTTCCAAGACACCTTCATGGCTTCTATAAATAAATAAATACGCGCCCCCCATGAAATTCAACTTTTCTCGTTCTCCAGAAAATATCCAGGTGGACGCGTCTCAAGCGGTTTCCTACCTCTTGCCAATACACCAGTTTTCTCGCTGCCCAGTCTTCACAAGACGATTTGTTTTGGGATTTATTTCTGTATGTACATACTACACAGAATTCCTCTCCGTTCATTCAATTTGTCTATGTGATTGATTCTAGTTCTTCGTTATGCACACAATCACTTTGATGAACATGAAGCCCTTCTGTAGAACCCTCATCAACCGGTACCGCAATTCGGCTATTTTCGGCTTCCCATCTCTGAATACCCATAATTCAATTACCACTGGTGCATCAAAATTTAACTTGGGTTTGGAGTTTTTGGACCATAATCGTAGAATTCATAGCTACACCCCTCTGTTCTTGGGCTTTCCTCGTGTTGTTGATAGAACCCAGAAACCATTTTGTGCCCCAACTTCTAGTTGGGCACAACCCAGGGTTTTCTCTAGAACATGTAATGGTGATGGTGCCTGTAGAGGTGTAAATGTAATTGCTAGGGTTGCATTGAATTGTAGGAGTTATTCAACCTCTGTTGAGCCCCGATTGAATGAAAACAATTTCGAGAGGATATACGCTCAGGGTGGCATGAATGTGAAGCCTTTAGTAGTCGAGAGAATTGATAGAGATGAAAACATAGGGAGAAATGAAGAATCTAGGGTTGAAGAAGGTGTTGAGGATGTAAGTAATGAGAATTTGAAGGGTTTGAAAGAGGTTGAGGTGGTAAAAGCCGGTAAGGAAGAGTCGGATATTGAGAGGGAGGGATGGAGGATATTGCGGAAGGCGGTTGTGACATATTGTGGGAACCCAGTTGGGACAGTGGCGGCGAATGACCCGGCTGACAAGCTACCACTCAACTATGATCAGGTTTTCATTCGTGATTTTGTTCCGTCTGCCCTTGCTTTCTTGCTCAAGGGGGAAGCAGAGATTGTGAGGAACTTTCTCCTCCATACCTTACAATTGCAGGTAACCTTTTGCTGAGTGAATTCAATATTTGCTATCCTTGTGGATATTTCGCAGTTCTTGTTCGACTGCCAATCCGACTGTGATATTTCCTTATATAATAACACTCTTGTAACCTCTACTTGTGCTCTTAGAAATTAGTTTGTTTTCTACAAAAAATTACTATCTGACGTAGATTTTCTCTATCTTCTTTTCTTCTCCCCCAAGCAATTAGAAAATTCAAAATGTTTGTTTCCAACTTAAGAAATTTGTTTTGTAACAAATGTCATTGTTTTCCTTTAAATCCATTTTTACTTCCACTTTCTCATTCAAGTGCCATGCTGCAGCATCATTATGCGATGGTTTTAGTATGCTTAACATGTGGCCTTTTTAGTTTTGTCTTACGTGTGCTGGTTCTCATTGGACATTGGATTGTGATGGTGTCTTTTGGTTTAAAAAGTCTGCCTTGATGTTATGTGTCAATGCATTCATGCATTGAGTACATTCATGGATGAAATAATGATCTATATTCATGCAGTTACCGATGAATCTCATGCACTCTAAATTGAGTACATTTTACTGTCATAGGTCACTGAAATGTGGGGATAGTCATACTCGGGATTATAGGTGGTGGGAGATGTTTGATTGATAACTATCGTTTTCATGAATTCTTTACCATTTCCTTGAGGAAATGTGGTACTCCAAGATTATGAAGTATAACAATATATGTTCCATCATATAGGAAGGTTTCTAGTGAGAAAGTTGCATCTGATGCTATTCCTTATACTACTTTTGGCATATGGCCATCTCATCATGTTTCATATTTGTGAACCCTTCCAACTGTTTTCCGGTTTATCCATTAGAGTTGGGAGAAAACAGTGGACTGCTACAGCCCAGGGCAAGGATTGATGCCAGCAAGTTTTAAAGTTAGAACTGTGCCTCTTGATGAAAATAAGTATGAAGAAGTCTTAGACCCAGATTTCGGCGAGTCAGCCATTGGACGTGTTGCACCGGTGGACTCTGGTAATCTTTCTCTTTCCGCAAGCTAGTGAGCTACCAATTAACTTGGAAATGTTGTGAAGTCAAGGTTTTTTCAGTTGAGTAAGGCGCCAAATGAATTTTAACATTTTGTGATATCTTGACTCCTATAATAGGGTTGTGGTGGATTATATTATTGCGTGCTTATGGGAAGGTCACTGGTGATTACACTCTACAAGAAAGGGTGGATGTCCAGACAGGCATAAAACTGATTTTGAACTTGTGTCTGTC
This sequence comes from Rhododendron vialii, assembly GCF_030253575.1. NCBI lineage: Eukaryota > Viridiplantae > Streptophyta > Magnoliopsida > Ericales > Ericaceae > Rhododendron > Rhododendron vialii. Next base: position 26,360,202 of record NC_080561.1, read on the forward strand.
TGATGGGTTTGATATGTTTCCTTCGCTGTTGGTCACTGATGGCTCCTGCATGATAGACCGACGAATGGGCATTCATGGTCACCCCCTTGAGATTCAAGTGAGTTGCTGTTTCCTTTGTATTGTATGAATGCCCTTTATGCCTTGTAATCAGATTCATGGCTCTGTATTGCTGTTACATTCTTGTGCAGATCAGATGTAAAAATCGAGCACATCTACAATTAACTGCTGTAATCAATTCAGACCTTTTGCACTAGAAATGGTTAGCTGTTGTTTGACTTGACTCCACAACACATCTAAAATGGGCTCTTCTATTTTCTCCTCATTACCATGTACGATGGCTATGTTTTCAAAACTGGTACCCAAGTACCCCAATGTAGACACTTTGATCCTCAAAATAAGATCCCAATATCCCATTAGTTGAAAAGGAAACCTTTTTATAGCCTTTTACATGGCCTAGAGATAAAAAATTCCTTTCTTCTTAATATCATTTGATTTAAGTAGGGTTTCAATAACTTATATAAAACTATAGTTTTGTAGTACAAGTACTTGTTCAGGAGTTTCCCTGTACCCATGCCCAATTTTTTGACATATCCCAACAGCCTAAATTGTTTACGAAGCCCTCACACTTCGCCATATAACTTAGCACATAGGGCTTTTTCCTCTTCTATGTGACAATTTCTTTTGAAAAAGGTCAGTTTCACTTTAGGCATCTGATAGATCATTATCACCTTGAGTTCTAGCTTGTCCTGCGTATCTTATTGTGGTTAGTGTGGTACAAAATATTGGGTTTTCTCAAGGTTTTTTGAGAGTTCTTTCAACCTTTTCATGGTGTCTGGTTTGGTAGATATTTAATTGGATAGGCTGTGATTGATAGCAACCTGTAGTGGTATGTTTTGTCATTTATAGTCTTGAAATGGTTTCCTATTAGCCCTATTCACTAAGGATTATATGACCAGTGTACTCGGTCCTTTTTTAAACTATAGTTGTTTTACCTTCTCTGAGTTTATCTTTTTGTGTTCTATTTTGATTTCACAGGCTTTATTCTACTCAGCTTTACGGTGTTCGCGAGAGATGCTCTCTGTAGATGACATATCCAAGAATTTGGTGAGGGCTATAAACAATAGACTGAGTGCATTGTCATTTCACATCAGAGAATATTATTGGGTTGACATGAAAAAGATCAATGAGATATACAGATATAAAACTGAGGAATATTCCACAGATGCCACTAACAAGTTCAATATTTACCCTGACCAAATCCCTCATTGGCTGGTGGATTGGATTCCAGAGAAGGGCGGTTATCTGATTGGCAATCTACAGCCAGCTCACATGGATTTTAGGTTCTTCACGCTTGGAAATCTCTGGTCCATTGTTTCATCTCTGGGTACTCCTAAACAAAATGAGGCTACTCTGAATTTGATTGAAGCCAAATGGGATGATCTTATGGGCCATATGCCTCTTAAGATATGTTACCCTGCTTTGGACTATGAAGAGTGGCATATAATCACAGGCAGTGACCCAAAGAATACGTGAGTTCTCTTTGTTCAACTTTTTTGAGCACTATATGTGTGCAGGCGTGTGTGTCCATAGCAAAGGGACTTGTTTCAATTCTTTTTGTATTGAGCATCATTTCATTGACTCTTGCAGGCCTTGGTCTTATCACAATGGAGGATCTTGGCCAACCCTTTTATGGCAGGTAATTTCAGATTTGATGCAAGTCTATTTGTACCTAGGGATAATCATTTATTTAATCTGTTCTATATTGAGTGTTCATAGGGACTTTATAGGGCCCTGATAAGTTGATAACGCATGGGCAATTTTTACTCATTGGGTACAGTAGCCAGAATCAATCTGTTTTGGCCCTTTAGGGGAAGGCACTATGACACCAACCTCATGATAGAAACAATTCATGTGCGAACTTCTGCTGCCATTGTTGTTAGAGTGTTTTCTTGATTTTGCTATAAATGAGAGAGGACCAATCTGGATTCCAACTTTCTGGCTTTCCAAGTAAAAAAGATGATGTCATGTATTTTCTTCTTTTTGTCTTGGTATAAAAAGTTGGGGAAGAATGGAAGTGAAGAACGCTTATATGCTCAAATAAACCGTAGTTCTATTTCTATATACTATCTATGAATATTTTTCCATGAATCATTGTAGTTGTATTGTTGAACCATATTCCACATGGTTTAGAAAGAAAAAAATATAGTTCAAACAAGAATAACATCCACTTTCAACTGGCTTGTCCAATCTAATTTGGTTTTGAATCAAGTGGAATACTGTATATCCTTGGCACTTTTCCATCTGCTAGAAACAGCATTTGTGCTATCTAAAAGTTTTTTTTTTTTTTTTTTTGGTTTTAATTTTGAACTTTTACCATAATTCTTACTGTTGTTTGAGTTAGAAATACAGGAATGTACAGAATCTTTATTTTAATCCGTCCCCGCTGTCAAAATTGTTGAAAAGAGTAATGTTAAAACACATTTCTCTGTTTTATATCTCTAGTTTGACAAAGTTAACAGGCCAGCCAATTTGGCAAGATAAAGTTACCTAAACCAGAATATTAATTAAATCTAATTTGCTATGTTTGATAACCTGCTTAGCCCAAGACAAGCATGCTTTACCCTAGGTTCTTCAGCCCTTTTAGCTCAGAATTACTTGATTAACTTTTCATTTCCTTTTGATCATTTACAGTTCACATTAGCATGCATGAAGATGGGCAGACCTGAACTAGCTAGGAAGGCACTTGATTTGGCTGAAAAGAGGCTTTCGAAGGACCACTGGCCTGAATATTACGACACAAGAAATGGAAAATTCATTGGAAAGCAAGCTCGACTTTACCAAACATGGTCAGTTGCTGGGTTTTTGACTTCTAAAATGCTCTTGGAAAATCCAGAGATGGCTTCCCTCTTATTCTGGGATGAAGACTATGAACTTCTTGAGGTTTGTGTCTGTGGTCTTCGCAAATCTGGCCGGAACAAATGCTCACGAGGCGCTGCAAAGTCTCATATTCTTTTTTAAAAGCCTTCTGTACCTATATAGGTGGTACTTGACCATAGTGAAATGTAGATTTCCAATACTAAATTTACTGGTAGAAAATGTGACATTAAATTTTGATTTTTTCCCCCATGTTTCTCTGTACAATATTCATTGTACTGCTGTCAGATGAATTACACAAGTTGATCGGTGTTGGATGTTTGTATAACGGTTATCTGAGAGCCAAAAACATAGTACCTTGTCTCCTTGGTCATCTGTAAGTAGAAAATCAGTATAGTACTGTAGATGTACGTTATATTTTCTTGAAATCTGCAACAAAATGTTCTTCAATTACGGATGAATGCATGCATGCTTTATCCTTGAATTTGCTTTTTTCTGTTTATTCGGAGGTTTCATTGGTGATTGATAGACATAGGAGTAATACTGTATCCTCGGCTTCCCACCTATTCTCAAGTTGATTCCCTGATTGGGATTTAGATTTTTGTTCTCTCTGTTTAGGATATCCGTTGCATTTCTCCCAACTACAGGTAGTAGATTTTTGTAAGTGATTCTAAAGTGCGGATTCCGGATTACAGGTATAGACAATCAGAATACAAAAGATGTTTGGGAGATATTTGGAAAATTGATTCATTCAGCAGAGTAGTGTTAAAGTGGGTAATTTGCAAATAACTTTTGAAGGTGAATTAGATCAAAATTTATAATCCATCGGAGAAAATGTGTAACTTTTTTTTCTTAATCAGAAAAAAAGGTTTCTCTATCATTAATAAAAATGATACAAAACATCAAAAACCTTATAGTGATACATCAAGAAGCATCATGCACAGATAGTAGTACCTCACCTATCACTACAACTCACCTCACATTTTTAAAAAACGGAAAAAAAAAAAAAAAACCACCCAAAAGTTTGTAAGCCACCAACAAATACCCAAAAAGTGCCCAACCCAAACAAGTGAATTAGGCCCAGACACCCAAACCTAACAACAGCAACCCAAACAAAAACCTCACCTGCAAAAGGAAAAAGCCATAAAGCCTAGCCAACCTAACACCTCCACTGGAACACCACCGCCACCATTCAATAGAAAATGGTGCAACAGTAGTTGGACCATTCACTAGAAGTAAAGAGAGAAGATCGGAGTGAATCTATTTGGTTGTGTTTGGATATTATGTTGGTTGAGGATTTATACAAGATTAGTAGGTGAAGAAGAAAGTGAATAAGATAAATTAAAAAATTGGGTAAATCAATGGAAAAAATTCTTGAGCTTCATGATCGAAAAAGAGCCTAGATGTTGGTTGCATAAAACTCTGTCCTTCCAACCTGAAGGAGTTTTGGAAACAAGCTTTAAAAGTTTATATTATTTCAAATAAAGATAAATCGTCATGTCTTTTCATTCTCTTGTACAGGAATATGAGTTTTCAAGAAATGTCTTTTCAAGTTTTCATCCATATGCTTTGTATTTCGAGAGACATGACTCCTGTGAAGAGTCACTTGGAATTCTATTAAAAAAGAAAAAAAACATCCCACAAAGGTTTTAAAAATCTTGAGAGTCTAGAATTACTCTCCCTTCTCCTCCTTATATTTTCTTATATCATGTTGGCAATTAAAGAAAGACTTGGCACCTCAGTTTTTTCACCGATCATGCAACATGGAGACATATTGTTAGATTTATATGGGTTATATCTTGGAGTGGTATTCGACTGTCACAACCTACACGAAGGGAGGTCAATTAGGCAAATACAATTTTAAAACAGCGACTTATTGTACCTTCTATGGATCTCACCTGCTATTTTCCTAACACTTATTATCTAAGTATCTTTGATTGAATGTGTTCATGGTTTTAGTGTTTCATGCCGTATCTTTATTGTTTAATGTTTTGTGATAATTAGGTGATAAATTCCCATGGAGAAGTTCTGAAGTTGACCACAACTATTACTTGGAAAGTAGTTGAAAAAGAAAATGGGGACAATTTTGTCTTTCATAGACAAGGGATTAGCAAAATCAAGAATATGCAGAATCATTTGGCTGCCAATTGCTTATTTACTTCTTGGTTATTATCCATCAGCGTTGTGCCTGTTGAATATATGAATACCGAAAAAATTAGTGAAATTAAACTTCTTCTTTTTTATGTCAATCCATGCATTAATGGGTCGCCATGTATGGGGCTTTGGTATTTACAAGACTACCTTAGTAGCGTAACAAAAATGATACTTCCTCCGTCCCTTTTTAAGTGTCATGCTTCGTAACTCCAACTTATTAAAAAGACATCATCATTACACCTTTCACATCAACTTTTTCCTCCACTTTCCCTACTTACCCATCATCATTACACTTTTACTCACTAACTTTTCAAAATGAAATCTACTTTTAGGGACAAAATAGACAATGCATCAATTTTTACCCCCCTAACTTTATAAAATGGACACTTATAAAGGGACAGCCCAAAATGGAATACTGGACACAAAAAAAGGGGATGGAGGGAGTATTATATATGTACCAACGCGTACAAACCCTTTGTGAGCTCGTTTTGGGTCTCAAAAAAATGATTAGAATCGTTCATTTTGTTTAAAATACTTTGTTTACGATCCTTCCAAAATAAGCTCAATCCGGTAATGATAAAGGTGTTTACAAAATATCCAACTTTGCTTTAGAATTTAGCAAAAAGTTGAATATTTCGTAGATGCCCTACCCGATCCTGGATTGAGCTTTTTTTTTGTAGGTACCGTAAACAAAGTATTTTAATCAGAATGAATAGCTCTGATCATTTTTTGAGACCCAAAAAAAGTTTGTACACACTGGTACAAAGTATATATCTTTACCGGTAGCACCTCTGGTAACGTAAATGGTTGAGTGAGGGTAGTAGTCTGTTTTTTAGATGTTGCTCTTTGAGCTGGTTGTGTTTGTTCCTGGGTATGCCCCTGTTCTGTTGTTTTGGCATTTGTTTAGTAAATTTAATTTACCAGAAAAATCATAAATACTAGTAGTTGAAAATTTAATTTCTCAGGTATGGATGTGTGGTTAATTAATTACCCATCAAATGCAGTTGAGTGGGCCCTTATAGTGGCCCTACCCTTTAAAATGTGTAATTACGGGATAGAGAAGTGTCGAGGGACACATCAGTTTTCAACCTGATCCTTCTTGCCCCCCCAAGGGTAATCTATTTTTCTCAGAGCAGACCTCGTGAGCCATTAACACGTTTATATTTACTGTGAACTACGAAAGAATAATTTTAAAAAAAAAAAAAAAAAAAGAAGGTTCAAAAACAGTAATTTAATTTTTTTAGAAAACTAACGTAAGACAAAATTATTGCAAAATGTTGTAGTTTTTGCGGGACAAATTTTTAGGGAAAACTCATTATAGTGGAAAAGTTAGAAACGTGGGACAGACTTTTCCATACTTACTTTCTTTACCTATCCTAACACGTAAAATGCTAACATTGGATTAAATTTAATAAACTTTTATTCTTCATGGTGATTTATTTGTGCTATTGCTATATCATTCGGCTGGATCCAATTAAAGTCTAATTTAATTTTCTACAGTTCAAAAATAAAAGGAATATTTAAATATCCATCATCTTTATCCATGCCATATAAGAATTCATTCTGCCATTTTTTCATGCTTAAGTTTTCATCCTCTTAATGTGTGAATTACCTTTCTTGCATTTTTTTTCCTATGATATATTATATTATATTATATTATATTATATTGCTTTCCTAATTTTGTGGGATTGGATTGGATTGTTTTCCCAATTTAGTGGGATTGGATTAGATTATTTTCCTAATTCAGTGGGATTTGGTAATTTCAATATGGTTGATTTTTTTTTTTTTATATCATAGAATGTATTTGAGAAATCAATATTTTTAGGAATATAACATGATAAGTTGAGGTGACCACATCTTTGCATTTTTTTTCTTCATTCTTCAAGTTGGCCAACCAGACAACAAAAAGTCACATTTTCCATTGATCTTATTACACGAAACATTGCTAAATTACCATAAAAAAAGAAATAACATGACATACTCAAACCGTTACATGGTTAAAACCATGCCGATTACAACGTGAACACGATAAATATCCCATGATTCGAACAAATATTTCGTGGTAAACGGTTCAAATAATTTATCAAATGGTTAAATTACCATGACCTTAATTACATGGTTAAATTACCATGACGATTACAACGTGAACACGATAAAGAGGATGATTATTGGATAAAGAGGATGATTATTTAACACATGAATACACGTCGTCACCATTGTCATCCACCTTCTGCATCACCAACCACCGACAACTGAAGCCCAGCCCTCACTGACCACCAACGAACGTTTTTTGTACACCGGCGACTCTCGACAAACCTCGAAATCCTCAGATCTGGTACCTATTGGCTGTTTCGACTCCCAAAGCCCATCCAAAAACCTTACCCAGTCGCCAAACCCTTTCAAAATCCTGTTCCGGATCTCGCCACTGCTTGCTTGAAGATCATTTCGGAAATGGAACTGGTTTCGTCGCTCGCTTCTCGAAATCCCGCTATGGGGGCGAGCCTCAAATTAGAGTGTGTGTGTGTGTGGGGTGTTAGAAATGGGGGGGGGGGGTGTGTTAAATGCTTTTGGTGGCGAGATTTTCAGTTTGTGATAAATGATTTTAGCAAAATTTTTGGGTTTGGGATTTCGGGACTTATCTTTCCATCCTAAAATTCAATACTATATATATAATAGTATGTAGAAGGGCAATATTGGGTTTATTTTAAAGTGATGATGAAAACATAAGTATTCATGGCCAGAATGAAAACATAAGTCAGGTATGAGTTGAGGATGAATATTTAAGTATTCCAAAATAAAATCAAATCAAATTTTGAGCCAAAATTGCTATGGATCATCAACGGCCAATCTGTTCTATAAGGACTATGGAGAAAGTGAAGGAAATTTACACACAAACAAGTGCCAGTCATATAGGAAACAAACCTAGCCGTCTTCTCTCTTTCTTTCACTCCCTTCGCAGAAGGTTTCAGCACCTAATGCGGCAGGGAGGGGAGGGGAGGGTTTAATAACTCCTCCTGTCCAATGTGGGTTTTTTTTTCTCGATCTCAAATTTGAGAGTTTTGTGTGTTTCTTTCTCTTTCATTTTTCCCGGCTTCTCCTTCATCATCGAGGTGCCATTTTGAGTTTCGACAAGGGTGGTGGTGATGGTCCTTCGGCGGTGATGGTGGTCCGATGACAAACCAGATCGGTTCGATTGGCGGGGAGGGTGTCGTCAGTATCGTATGCTGAGGCCATGACGTGCAAGAATGCCTTACAACTTGCTAAGTTGTTAGGCTTGGATTAATTTACGATAGAAGGGGACTCCCAAGAATTGGTTCGGATTTTGGGTAGCAAAAGGTCTTGCGCTATGAAAGTAAAAGTTGCCATCGAAGATATTTGTCGATCAGTTGATTGGTTTAGGATTTGTGATTTTCTTTTTCTTCATAGATCAGCAAATGTGGTTCATGCACTTCGGCAATTTTGGGTATGCAAGGTTCTTGTATTCGTGCTTGAGAAGTCAGACCTCCTGATTGATTATTAGATTCTTCATAAAACGATAATCATCCTCTTTGATACCCTTTTTGATGTGCTATGTTTTTTTGTATCAATGGAAGTTTCCTACCATGTTGGGAAAAAAAATAAAAAACAAATTGTTCTGTAAAAATACTGTCCCAAAATACTTCATAAAGCAATATTTGATGATTTCCCAAAGCATAAGCTCTATTTTAAACTCTTATTATAATCAGCACTTAAAAACAGAGGACATGACCATTGGACCACAGCCAAATGGGCCCATGTAACCACTTAAACAACTTTCCAATCCTCCTTTTTTTGGTTAAACAAGTTTCCAACACTCAAAACCAAAGTTTCTAATTAGAAGAGGACCTCTCTCTGTTTCTTGATCCAGAATAATACTAATAGAGACCTCTGTTTGTTTAACGTCAATATTTAGACCTCCTTCACTTCCTGGGGCTCAGCAACCTTGAATAGACCATTAGCCTCCTTCACCACCTCCTTCGCCTCCTTAGATGGTGGCTCCTCCACCTCGAAAGCCGCCACCGGAAAATCCCTCGAAAGCCCCACCGGAGTCTTGAATGTGATTTTCTCGGTGGGCGGGTCGTTGACATAGATGTCACTGAGGGTGAGCCAAAGCAACAACTCCTTGGCCTTAACACCTGTCGGGAACAAAGCTAGCTTAATCGCACCTTAATAGCAAAATGAGATGAAATATATACAAATAACTCAAGAGTGTTGGACCACCTTGGTTGCGCCTTGTTTATTTTTTAGAACTATTCCCATCGTCCACTAGACGCCAGACGTCCGGACCCCTTAACCAAAATCCCTTACCTAATTTATTAGTACTTCATCTTAAATGCTTCATACCATTGCCAACCTATGTTAGGGTAATCCCCGTCCCAAAATTTAGACATTCACTATGAAATTTGAAAAAACCTACCCCTCTGTCTCTTTTTGAGTGTCCTGCTTCGTAACTCCCTTTTTAAGTGTCCTGCTTTGTAACTCTATTTTTAAGTGTCCTGCTTCGTAACTCCAACTTATTAAAAAGACATATTTTCCTATCAGTAATTATACCTTTCACATCAATTTTTTCCTCCACTCTCCCTACTTACCTACTCCCTCCGTCCCAAATTTTTGATCATCTACGGTTTTACGTGTAATTTTAAATGACCCATATCTCTCAATGTATATTATTTAAAATATGCAATATTGATCTTCTTTGATAGATTTCAATTATTTTTATAAAACAATATTTTCAAAGACGTAAAAACAATATACATTGAGAAATATAAGCAATTAAAAATTGCACGTAAAACAGTATAGGACTAAAAATTTCGGATGGAGGGAGTATCATCATTATACTTTTAATCACTTACTTTTCAAAATAGAATTTACTTTTAGGGACAAAATAGATAATGCACCAACTTTTACCCACTAACTTTACAAAATGAACACTTAAAGGGACAACCCAAAATGGAATACTGGACTCTAAATAAAGGGACGGAGGGAGTAATTTTTTCAGCAACGATTCAAAAAATTGATGAAATCTTTAATTGGTGCAAAGAAATTTACAAAAATACTCAATATTTCGTCCAATAATTGCAGACTTTTAAAAGTGGAAAATAATCTCTGCAAACAAAAAGACTACCTCTGCATTTTTACAATCCTAAAAACAACCAAGCCAGAAACAAAGGAAAAGCCATTAAGGAACATGTGAATTAGTATCAAATATACTAGACTAATGTCATGTAAAATGTCAAAATACACGGAAGAGAAGGATCACTCGAATAATTAATTTGGTGACAAAAATTGGGAGAGTATATTTATCATACAAAAATTTCACTAGAAACAAAAAAGTTTTTGAAAATGGTCAAAATGGTCAAAAGTCAAAGCTAGTTATTTTTTTCGTTTTTAGTAAATTTTTTTACTTTCCAATCGTGTCTAATCTAAATGTACCAATGGTAAAAAAGTTTGTTAAAATGCTAGTAAATAAATTAGTTAAAGACGAAAAAATACACGACCATTTACAATTTTTTTTATTTCATAAACTCATCTCCAAAAGACACAACTAGACATAAGTTTAAGAAAATAAAACCACTCATAAAATTGAGGGAATTTTTTTTTTTATCAGCAACAAAATTGAGGGATAGAAAAGGAATTCTTGAAAAACTGGACACCTGTGAGCTTCTTGATCTTGTTAGGCTCCACAACAGCAGTGACCTCGGTTGCATAGGACACCAGCTTCCCAATCTTGTCAAACTTGTGATCCTTCTTCTTCTTCTGCTTCAGCCAAACAAACCCAGTCTCCTTGACATGCCCACACTCCAAAATGTCTTCCAATGGAAGGAGCCCATTGGGCAGGCCCACCTCTTTCAGTAGGAACTTTGTTTTCTCCTGACAGATTTCATCTCCATGGTAGATCTCTGCTTTGGCTTTGATCTCTTCTGTCACCAGAGACATTTGTTTTTTTGCTTTGAACTTGGTCTCAGGATTCTTCCAATGGGGTTGTCGTTAATGAGATGGGGATGAAAGATGGGAAGAGGTGGTGAAAATATATAGATTAGAATCTATGTGTATGCCCCTTCAGTTCGGAGGTATCTGCAAAATTGCCATTAGGCTGGCTACCCGGATCCGGATCCTCTGTGAGGATTCTCTCGCCGAGGATCGTGTAAGCTTTTTCATCCAGACTTTTCATTTCGATAATTAATGGTTCAGACTGAAAACAAACTTTTTCAAGAAAGATGGGTGGTCCGGATAAAATCCCTTGCACGATTCTCATAGAGCAAATCCACATAGAGGATCTTGATCCGTTCAATACACCATAAAAAATTTAAATAAATTGTTGTAAGTTTTTTTTTTTACAAATTGAAAGAACTCATTAATATCTAACTTGTGGAAAATTGTTTAGATTTTTTGACGATTGTAAATTTTCCAGGTCCTCATCTTGCGTAAAAAAGAGTGATACTTTTGTGAGTTAGATTTTTTGACGACTGTAAATTTTCCAGGTCCTCATCTTGCGTAAGAAAGAGTGATACTTTTGTGAGTTAAGTTTTGGTAGCACGTTCCCAAAATGGTACACTTCGGAGTTGGTACTGTGCAACTGCTGCACAGTACCGTGTTCCACAGCTTGGATGTCGTTCGTTCAGCAATCCAACGGTTCAAATCTCCTCGTACACTTCCATTGCAAAATGATGAATTTCGTGATCCAAAGCAATGTCTATGTTGTTGCTTATTTCGTTAATAACATTGGAGAAGATAAACAATACCAAATTAAAGTGTAGAGTTTTTGCAAGACTATTTTGTAAAGAAAGAGAGGGAACAATGGGCGTGATATGTTTTACATGAATAATTTTCTTTCATGATAATATTCCTATTTTATGTTTATCTATTGAGATGAGTGCATTAAATTGGTGTATTGTAATACTGTAATCTATTAGTACATCTCTAATATGATGTATTTCACTAACTAAAATAAAAGTACTTATTTTTTTAATTAAATGTGATGTATTGTAAAATAATGACATATCTTGTGAAATGAAAATAAGTACTTAAAAAATAAAAACTTTAGTAAAACGAGGCCACCACAATTAAGGCATGTGACCACGTTTGCCGAATGCACATTCACGGTTTTTTCTTTTGTTTTCCAAAATTAAAGTGCTATTCATAATTGGACTTATGTGGAAAATTTAAACCTTATTGATGTGACATGCATGGACAATTTAAACCTTATTGATGCGATTTATATTACTCTATATATACATTTGAAGCTTGTTTATAGTTTACTTTCAAATACATATTTTTTATTAGTTGTATGGTTTTTCTTATTGAATTTTGAATAACTTCATAATGATGATGATAACTTTCTAGAGCTTTTTGTTATCTTAACCGTTGCGGTCAACATAGACATTCTCATGCACGAGTAATTATACAATAGTCTAAGAGTACTGTCATGTAGTATTTCAGATCACTTTACAACCACACATTCTTGTGGGGTCCATACACTTAGTGGTAAACCCCACAAGAATGTGTGATTGTAAAGTGGTCCGGAGTACCACGTGGCGGTACTCCCAAATTATTGTATAATTTCACCTTATGCACTACTTTTCATGAAGATTGGATTTCAAAATAATGTTCTCTATTTTGCATTTCGTTTAGGGCAAATTTCACTAACCTTCCCTGAGGTTTTTGACACGAACAGAAACCTCCCCTAAGGTTTCTGAAATGATACTGTCCTCCCCTCCTTTACCTGACAATACCAAAGCAACCCCCCCCCCCCTTACCTGCCCGTTAGAAAATGGATGGAGAAGGTGATGTCATTATACTATACTTCTTACAATACTTATACTACCCTCACCAGACTCTTTACCTCTCTGATTTATAAAATATAAAATACAAACATCTCTACACTTTGTGCTCGTTTCACTTTGAGATTTTGTCCTTATTTAAAAGGATTCATATTTGTTAATTTTCTGTCAAGCTTTTGTGAATTATTGGTTCGTCTTGATAAGAGGAATTGAAAAAGATAAAAAATTAAGACTTTTACCAAATATTTTGGGTAAAAGTAATAAATTTATACTCTTTTGATTCATTTCGTTGAGACAAACCAATAATCCACAAAAATTTAACGCAAAACTAGCAAATACGAAAAAAATTCAAATATGAACAAAAACCAAAAAGCCTAAAAAATCCCACAAACAAGCCCGCACGAAAAAAAAATTTGTGGGTTTTTTTGTGGGATTTTTAGGCTTTTTAGTTTTTGTTCATATTCAATTTTTTTCATGTAGGCTTGTTTGTGGGATTTTTAGGCTTTTTGATTTTTGTTCATATTTGAATTTTTTTCGTATTTGCTAGTTTTGCGTTAAATTTTTATGGATTATTAGTTTGTCTCAACGAGAGGAATCAAAAGAGTATAAAATTATTACTTTTACCCAAAATATTGAATTTCTCAAAATATTTGGTAAAAGTCTTAATTTTTTACTTTTTTCAATTTCTCTTATCGAGACGAACCAATAATTTACAAGAGTTTGACAGAAAATTAACAAATATGAATCATTTTAAATAAGGACAAAATTTCAAAGTGAAACGAGCACAAAGTGTAGAGATGTTTGTATTTTATATTTTATAAATGAGAGGAGTAAAGAGTCTGGTGAGGATAGTGTAAGTATTGTAAAAAGTATAGTACAATGACATCACCTTCTCCATCCACTTTCTAACGGGCAGGTAACAGCGGGGGAATCCCTCGGTATTGTCAAGTAAAGGAGGGGAGGGCAGTGTCATTTCAAAAACCTCAGGGGAGGTTTCTGTTCGTGTCAGAAACCTCAAGGGAGGTCAGTGAAATTTGCCTCGTTTACGTATCTACCTATATTTCCTGTAGATGTAATCAATATTGCTTTGGATCAAAAAAAAAAATCAATATTGCTTTTATATACTTGTAGAGATAATAGAAGGTGCAGACTGCAGTGGAGGTACATTTTTTTTTTAATAACGGATATTCGGGTCAACTTGCGACATATCAATAAATATTAGGATCCTGAAGTTAACAACCAAACAAACTCTTTAATGTCGACCTTAAGGTTTGGAATGTTGAGCTTTTGTGAGATTCGAACATGCGGCCTCATGAAAGACAAGTGCATATTACTTTCTTAAGCCCATTTGACCAAAACTCCTTGGGTTGCAGTGTAGATAATGTTTGGAATTATTTTAAAATCACAAGAGTTGTGTTCTAGTAAGAGTTCTAAAAAATGAGCACTTATTTGTAATTTTTAAGCTTAAAAATAATAGTCTTATTGAAATATTTTTTTGTGCAATATAGATCTTGTTTAATAGATCTTAACGGTGTAAAAAAATCAAAAAATTATTTTCATAAATACATTCTTTTTAAGTTTAAAAATTGTAAATAAGTACTTACTCCCTCCGTCCCAGTTTGTTTGTCCAATTTCGACATACGTGTCTTTTAAAAAATTGTCTATATCTCATAATCTATAATGTTATACATAATTTCGAAAACATCATATTTTAGATCTAATTGAGATCTATCAAACAATATCTATATTGCATATAAAAAATATTATAAATTAAAATATATAGACAATTTTGTAAGATGTCGTAAATAGTAAAAATGGACAAACAAATCGGGACGGAGGGAGTATTCATTAAGAACCTGTAGCGGAACAGGGCTGTGTATACTCATGTGTTGGTTGCCAATTATTTTTAAGTTTGAAAATTGTAAATATGTTGAATGTACGGGATAATTAATGGGTTGCATTAAATTACTGATCATAACTTGTTTCGTTAAAGTGGATAAAAATTGGAGTATTGAAATAAAAATTGGAGATTATTGTTAACCTGCAGGGTGATGAGGAGGGAGAAAAGGTTTGGAGAGGGGCACTAGCCACTAGCTAAGCTAATGTTTTTTTGTTTTTTGTTTTTTTCAATCGATAAAAGAGATCATCAGATATGAAGGGAGGAGTAATTTTAAAATGGAGATTTTTTTTTGGCCACTACTTGTTTATCCCCATCCAGAATACTAAAAGGGTCAGCCGTTTGGTTTTGATATCGTATTTGCTTAAAATAGCCTTGAATATCGACACATTTTAACCAGTGTATGCGAAAATAGATACTTTGGAGAGGATACAATGGACGAAGGGAGTAGTAATTAATCCCCATATGGCATACGGGTGTGTTTGGTTTTGCTTATTTTATATTTTAAAATCTTGTCGAATTCGTCTCCACAAATATCGGGCTATGAACAACAGGAATAAAATGTGGATTCACACGCCTCAATATATAGACTATCGAGATATATACTCCACTATATATAATTAGGATTAATTCTTTTATTGATTTCAGGGGGCCGGGGAAAGGGGAACAAGAACTAGTTACTGAAAATTGAAAGCAATATTGTAATTTGAATGAAGAAATGTGGGACACCGTAAGATGATGTTATGGTGTCTCCGGTCATTTTGGGGACACCGTAATTTTTGGCATAACTTTACCATTAGGAGCATAACTGAAATTAATTACAAACATAACAGAACCCAAACAAGGCATAACCAAGGAATATTCAAAAAACCAACCAAGGCGTAACTAAACCCAACCAAGGCATAACAAATAAGTTATGCCTTGCTATGGTTTTGGTTATGCTTTGCTATGGTTCTGTTATGCTTGTAATGGGTTTTGGTTATACTCATAATGATTTTGTTATGCCAAAAGTTACGGTGTCTCCAAAATGACCGGGGACACCGAAGTCATTCCCTAATAAATATACACGGTTGGGGTATTTAAGGCTGATATTAAAGCAAGGGCAGAAGTGGTTGTTGGAAGGAGTAAACATTAACTACTACCCAAGTGTGAGAATTGGTGGGGGGAAGGTGGACCTATTTATTTATAGTACTGCTACTCGTATTTATTGTATTAACTGGAGTATTGGTGTTTGTTCATGTTTACGGCACTATCCATCTTTTGATGACATTTTTGTAATATATTTGTAAGAGTGTAGATGTTTTCTTAAGAGAGTTGGAGAGCACACATCAGCTCTTGGATCAAATGAATTTCAGTCCTTCTTTCAACTTGTATTTTTGTGATTCCCACACCCTTGTGTTTTATTTGGTAAATTAACAATCCTTTTAATTCTCAACAAAAAATAAAATACATAAGGTAGCTAGCAACCCTTAAATTAGAATCAACTGATCCATTAATTGATGATCGATTTTTGGGTAGTCAAACATTTGCAAGCTAGAAAACCTTCAATAGTTTAGTCAATGATGTTTTTGGATTTGTTTCTATAGTAATAATAATAATAATAATAATAATAATAATAATAATAAAAGGAAGTATCTTTTTTTTAGGAATATGTGTAAAAAGTTGAATTCCACATTGGATAAATAGAAAAAGGATTGAACCTGTGAAGGTATGAGTCATTCAATGTATATTGGATCATTTAATATATATTGGATCTATGTGATAAGGTGTAGACTCCGTGAATACTCTCTAACAAATTGGGCGCGCACATGAGTAGACCTCATGCGGATCAAACTCCCAACATTTTTTACACATACCGACTCACTTTTTTTGTCAACAAATGTATAGTATGATTCTATTAATAAAAGGAGCAAATGCTAGAGTTAGCTCTGTGGGCGCTCATGGGTGTCTTACATGCGCATCAACTTGACATTTCATAAGTTCCAACTTGAGAGCTGTTTTCCCAACTGCCAAGAAGATCAAAATGTCCCCAACTC
Source organism: Rhododendron vialii (assembly GCF_030253575.1). Taxonomy (NCBI): domain Eukaryota; kingdom Viridiplantae; phylum Streptophyta; class Magnoliopsida; order Ericales; family Ericaceae; genus Rhododendron; species Rhododendron vialii. The sequence continues at coordinate 26,376,962 of NC_080561.1, forward strand.
CCATATTTTTAACTAAATTCTTTTTTGTTTAATTCTTTAATTCTATTATCTTATTTAATTAATTGATTAATTTATTTACTTATTTAATTTTAATTTGGACTCAAATAATATTTTCAACTAAAATATGTTTTTTTACATTTAAATTTTAACTTTATATTTAAGGCTCCGTTCTCTTAAACTTAACTTCGTTCTCTTAAACTTAACTTAAATTTCGAAACTTTGTCCTCATTTGAATTTTTTTTCGCATTTGTTAGTTTTGCGTTATTGATTCGTCTCGACGAGAAGAATTGAAGAAATAATTTATTTTTTTTACTTTTACCCAAGTATTGAGAGAAATAATCACTTTTTAGCAAAATACTTAGGTAAAAGTAAAAAAAAAATATTACTTTTCCAATTCTTTTCGTCAAGATGAATCAATGACCCACAAAAGTTTGGCGCAAAACTAACAAATGCAAAAAAAATTAAATAAGAACAATTTTCAGATTTAAGTTAAGTTAAAGAGAATGAGCCTAAGAACTTTATATTATTTTAATTTGTCTTAACAATGAATAATAAATTAAAAAATATACACCGTTTATTTATGAAAATTGAAACATTTCCGGTTCAAACGGAATAAATACATCGTTTATATATTGCTCCAAGTTTCAATTCAGTTGAACCGGTACGAAGATCTTAATTTTTTTAATCATTTAATCCTAAATAATCGTAATAAATTTTTTTCGCTAATGTCTTTCAACAAGCACCCTAAAACTCCTTAAACTATCTATTGTATTCTTAAGGGCATCTCTTACCCACTCTTCATTTCTTCAAAATTTCCTTCATCCCTCCATTTTGGACGAAACATCCACTCCTACCCACCTTCCATATTTTCCTCCATTTGGGAAGATTGGCTTTCATCCTCCAAATATGAAGTACCAAAAAATTGAGAATCTCCTCCATTTCACTATTCACCCTTTTCAATTCTCTTTTTATTCATCAAATTGGTTTTTATACATTTACCTTTTTGTAAAATTGGTACCAATAAAAAGATAATTAAAATATTTTTAAAATAAGACTAATATTGAGTATTGTCTTTTTAAAGTTAGAAATATCAGAATTTGAATTTTGGAGGCAACGTGATGTTTTAGATTTGGATTGATTTTTCTAAAATATAGAGAAAGAAATAGAATATTGAGTTGGAGTTGTTATGAATAGTAAAACCCTCTAAATCTATTTTTTTTATTATAAGAATAATATTGTCCTCTAAAAGAGATTTAAAAGATATTGGATTGGAGAAGCCAAGACGGCAGGGGCAAGGGCGACTCCACGTTGGAATCCAATACACAACCTACGGTGTCAAGTGAACCCAATAAACCAAAATTTTCCAGAAGTTACCGGAGTATATACATGTATTATGTTTTAAACCTATCACTACTTGACACCACTACGAAAACTATTGAACCCACACCTATATATACATACAAAATGTATCTTGCACGTGATAATCCCTGACCTAAAAGTACAAGTAGCCGAAAAGGCTTATTATCAGGTAGCAAATGCCAAAAAAACTAACAGCTCCTCTGAATGAAGGGGTGAGAAAAGAAAAGAAATGGATGTGTTCTTTTTTATTAGCGAGAAAGGAAAAGAAAGAAAAGGGGTGTGATTTCTCACCCTCCCATCCAAATAACTGTAAAAACTTTATGTCCATATCAAAATTAATTGGCAATGAGTGGAGATGTCTCAGATGTTATTAAGTGATCACTCATTTCACTCCCAAGCAATGTGTGATTCATTTTTTTAGAAACTTTATGTCTATCTCAAAATTAATTGACAATGAGTAGAGAGGTCCCACATGTTCTTAAGGCCCCGTTCCGGAACGATAAATAAATACTTATTTTTTAAGAAAATAATTTTAAGTTCAAAAATCATGTGCTTACGCAAATAATTTTCCTATCACTATGGATCTTATTTGATAGATTTCATTGAGATATTTAATACAGTGCAAAAAAATTGAAAAATAATTTTTCATTTACATTATTTTTGAGTTTGAAAATGTGAAATAAGTACTTATTTTTTAAGAAGATGTTCTGGAACGGGGCCTAAGTGATCACATATTCCACTCACAAGCAATGTGTGATTCATTTATTTAACATCCCCACTCACGTGCAACCGCGTTTTGAGGTCTGTCATGTGTAGTCACTTTTTGGGTCCTATCATCGTGCAGCCTTTTCGCTGGTCTGTCATCGCGGGGTGTGGATTGTGAATTTTATAAAATATGGATTGGAACGGGCTCCGCTCTGATACCATGTAGAAACTTTATATCCATCTCAAAATCAATTGGCATTGAGTGGAGAGATCCCAGATGTTATTAAGTGATCACCCATTCCACTCCCAAACAATGTGTGATTCATTTCCTTAACATTCCTCCTCACGTGCAGCCGCGTTTTGAGATCTGTCACGTATGACTATTTTTTGGGTCCTATCATCGTGCAGCCTTTTCTCTAGTCTGTCATAGCAGGGTGTGGATTGTGAATTTTATAAAATATGGAGTGGAACGGGCCCCGCTCTGATACCATGTAGAAACTTTATATCCATCTCAAAATCAATTGACAATGAATGGAGAAGTCTCAAATGTTATTAAGTGATCACCTATTTCACTCTCAAGTAATGTGAGATTCATTTTCTCAACATCCCCCCTCATGTGCAGCCGCGTTTGATATCTGTCACGTGTGACCACTTTTGGGTCCTATCACCATGCAGCCTTTTTGCTGGTCTGTCATCGTGAGTGTGGATTGTGAATTTTTAAAAAGTGGGGTGGAACAGGCCCCGCTCTGATACCTTGTAGAAACTTTATATCCATCTCAAAACCAATTGGCAATGAGTGGAGAGGTCTCAGATGTTATTAAGTAATCACTCATTCCACTCCCAAGTAATGTGTGATTCATTTCCTTAACAATAACAGTGAGAAAATCAAATTCTCACATGCGACTGGTAAAGTTCCGGCGACTCTCCGACGAGCTGAAATTCTCTCCCTCTCATCTCCGGCAAACCTAGTACTCTCTCTCTCTCTCTCTCTTCTTCGGCAACGCACAGTCGCTCGTCCGACGACGATCCGACTATGGGTGGACCATATGCTCCCCTTTCTCACAAAATCTCGCCACTTTTGGCGAGAAACGGAACTGGGCTTGGGAGGGATTCTGGTCTCCCTCCATCTCTCACCCTCTCTGGCCTTCTTCCCCTTCCAAACGAGGGAGAGATTGAGGCCCCATTTCAGAAACCTTCTTAAAAATAAGCAGCTTATTTCATATTTTCAAACTTAAAAATAATGTAAATTAAAAATAATTTTTCAATTTTTTTTTGTATCGTATAAAAGATCTCATCAAGTTCTTTCAAATAAGATCCATATTACATATTTTTATATTTCAATAAACCTATAATTTTTGAGTTTGAAGTTGCCTTCTTAAAAAATAAAGATCTTTTTTTGGTTCTGAAATGGGCTCTGAGTTCTCTCCCCGTTTCTTTTCTTCTCTTGCGAACTCTCTCGTACCAAAAAGCTGTAAGAGATTTGAAGGTTTAGTCATATATTAGAAGCTCCCACTGAACCTTCAAAAGTTAACACTCTGTCTAAATTTCTATCATTTATCTACAGATTTGAAGATTAACAACCTTCACATATTAAAGAATACATTTTTGTTCCCTTTTCCCTTTACTTTAGAATGTTAATGTAATTTCCATGTCTATTTATTATATATTTTTATCCTTTTGTCATTCCCTATTGCCAGTAAATACTACTCCTTTCCATGCCAAAATATTTGTCCGGTACGCAAACAAAAACTAACAAAATATTTTTTCCACCCAAAAAATTCTAGCACTTTTCATAAATTAAAAAAAAAATCATTGATATCTAGTAAATTCTTTGGCAAGAGATAAGGCTAGAAAAACAAGAGGTGACAACAACAAATTGTAGTATGTTAAAAAAGAAAATGAGGTCAATGTGATATTAAATCAGTAAAAAACATAAAATTATTAAACACTAGAATTTGTAGAGTTTGCTGGAGTGCACTCTACTAACTCATCTTTCAAATCATGTAGAAATGTAGCAAAGTACAATTTTGAAGCTAACTTTTTGTAAATTATACTGGGAAAAAGCTCTGACTTTCTTACTAATTTATGGAGTATTTGCTTTTACAAAAGCCTTGCACACGAAAAGTGGGATGTTACCTATTCCCCTTGTCATACTTGACAAAGTACTTACTAGAAAACGGAGGGATCACTTCTAATCTACAAGGTAGAGTATGGGAGGAGTATATAATGATCTATTCTACGGGGTGATCGATTTAGTAAACAATAAAGCTATGGGTACATATAAAATGTACATACTATGTACATATGAGTTTTGTGGGGCTCACCTCAGGTCCCACAAAGATAATTCGAACCGTCCATTTATTTTTAAACAATTTTTTATGGAGCCCTATAAAAAATCAGTTCAACCTGATATCGGTAAGGATTTTTTCTGAATTTGTGGAGGCGAAACTACTTAACTACTTAGTTTCATGGTAGATTTACAGCTTCAGCAGCTTAACAATCGCTTCCTTTACAGAGGTTTTAACAGCGGGTGGTGGGGTGTGCTTGAACCCTACTACTGATTCATTTTCTGCTTTTGATAAGCAAATGCTAATTCACCTTGCTAAACTCTATCCATGGGGATTTTTTAGCAATAGACCTCGTGGCACTTAATAGTCAACTTGAGAATTACATTGTTGATATGCGCTCAAGCAGGCAGTAAGGTGAGCTCAAAGGAAGGAGTTGGTGACCTTGCTAAAGAGTTGGAGGAGAAAGAAAAAAAATCTCACATGTCCATTGGTCGACTTGCTCGTTAAATTGACGACGATTTTACCCAACGGCTACAACAACCATGGAAAGAGCATTTTGATTATAAAAATCATAAAGACTCGGCTAAGGAATTGAATGAGAGAGATCAATTGATGAATGATGGCTTGGTTATTAAATTGAATCCGAGATATATTTAGGAGCATTGACAATGAGCTTATTATGCAAAGATTTCAAAATACGAAATCTCATTGAGGGCAATTGTAAAAGTTCATGTAATTAGTTTTTGTTTGAACGGTTATTATTAAAAGTACTCTTTTGCTTAAGATTTGAGAAGTGTAGATTCATTTGTTTATTTAGTAGATATGTTAATTGTGACTTTACAGAAAATTAAAATAACACTACTAGTCAAAATCCCTGAAGTCGCAACTGTAAGATGACGGTAGCCTTGGATCACCAAATTTTTGCCAAAAGATAGCACATTCACTTAGGTATAATACTAAAATCAACTCAGAATGATGAAGTTACCATTTTAGGCTCAATTTCTTCAATCTGAATGAAATATGATTTGATAATGCCATATTTTAATTCGACTGTAAAGCTACATAAGCATTTTAACTTATGATTTTGCCTTCGGCATCTAATAATAGTACCATTGCTGAATACAGGATTAATAGTAAATTTAGCAACTGAAAAGTAACACCACCAAAGAGATCCAGTTTTGGTAGTTTCGCTTGCACCATTTGATGTCCAAAGACTGGTTATTGTCAGAAATTTGACCTTCTTGAGTGTCACCACGATTGTGTTTCAGCTGAAACTGCATGATTCCTACTTAATCAGTACATATCAGAATAGAAGAAATTGGCTCCAACAAGTACCAGGTAAAATCTTCAGTTCACGTCGGAGTAAATCGTCAGATATAACCTTCACAATACCATAGAATATACAAATCAAGATGAAATCACAAGTTAAACCCCTTACACTTGAACGCATTCCATAAACACATTCAGCCTCTGTCAGACCCAAAAAAATACCTGACTTTAGGCGACAAGGAAACCGGACAACAAACTCTCAAAAACTCATTCAAATAACGTAAGGAATAAGATGACCTGTAAAATAAAACCACAAATTGACTCTAAAGCTTCCCCCTACCCAAATTTGAATCCGCCAGCTGGAAGGTTGGGATGGGCATTTCCAAAATTAAAACCTTGTTGATTTCTATCTATTCCGTCCTGGACATGATGTTCTTCCTCATCTTCCTCAGCCCAGTATCTCTCTAACATCTTCACAGCCTTCTCATAGATCTCATGGTTGTCGTGGGTCTGGAGATTCTCGATCTTATCCAATCCTTCACATTCATCAATCATTTGTGCGTATAAATTTATGCCGCTGTTTAGTCCAGTTTCCTTGTCAGCCTCACCCACTTTCAAGATGTTCTCAAGCCCCTCAAGGCACACAGTCACGATCCGTGGGTCAGGACAGATTAGAAGGTCACACAGTGGCTTGATGCAACCTTGGCTCGCCAAAAATCTGCAAGGAGTGCAATTGCGCACATGAGTGCATGCCTTGGCTCAATAAGTTATTTGCCACATACATGTGGACATACAATGAGGACAAGAAAGGGATTGATGAAGATCGATTGAAGACTAAAAATCTATCCTGCTTGAGGACCTCTCAAGTATTTAGGAAGTCGATAAAGTTAAGGATATTAATTATTTTTCTTTTTCCTACTTGTCTCCAAATTTGATTTATCATTTACTTGGTTTGACTACAATAGGCACATATGTAATGGTAGAGATAGATATGATGATTCTGATACTGAGATATTGATTTGGAATCTGTATCCTCTTTTCTTCTTTCATTTGCTTCTCTCCTCATCATTCTTCTTCTTATACTTCAAATTCTTCTTCTCAATCTTCACTTCTGGCGCTACATTACGTATAAGTGGAATGACCAACTGAATTGTGTTAATTCAGCAACCTTTATAAGCAAAATAAGGCTAGTGCAATCATCAATTATCACAAGAAATTCAACATACAAGATTAACTTCTTGTTATGTAGTAACATCTATCATTTGTGAAATGTATTTTAGGGGATTTTTGCTATCTCACATCTTTTGTAGGGATATTTTAGTCTTCGGAATTAATTGGGTCAACTAATGCAGCAGTAGTATTTCTTTCTTTCCGAAACTGTGTACCTGATGAGCTGTAAACAAGAAAGGGCCTACTAAGTAGCTATGATGACTACTGACCAGGAAGGCATTCTCGATTACTTACCTGAGGTATTTTTCTAGCGAAGATGGCAAAACACTACTATAGTTCGCACCAACTGAATATTTTGACCTAAATTTGTAGGGAAATGGAAAAAGAAAAGAGGAAAGTGTCTATCTAAACTAGCAGAATCCTAGGACATCAAGAGTGGGAAGTTGATTGTTGGTTTTCTTTCCTCACCCAATGCCTTTGTTTGCCGATTCCTCTTCTACTGATGAGTAAAAAAGGGGCCAAACCCGAGGCCTGCTCATATATGATGAACATAGCTTAACAGCCAATGGAGCTATACTTTGCTTATACAGAAATAGACATAGAAGGCACACCGAATCTGCTCAGGAGATCCTCCCGAGGTAGCATTTGAGATAGCCCAGGCAGCCTCCTTCTTGATGTCAAATTCTGCTTGCTCTAGAAGTTGAATCAAAGGTAGGATGATATGGGCTTCAATAACAGCCTGTTCCAGAAACAGAAAAGAATGAAACAGAGTATGTGATTTGAAATATAAAAAGGCAAATCCAAAATCAACTCTCCTGCTAGCTTATGCAGAAGTATATGTGCATTGTGCGCTGGGCTTAGTCCAAGTTTCTTTTTCCCAGTTCCCAATGTATCACCCGTTGCCTATTTCATGGTACTGCTTAACAGAAACTGCTTCCACCATTTCTTGTTATAGTGAAAGCACAAAAATAAATATGGCTACTAATATGTGTTGCTAATCCACCATGTCACTTAATAAGGGAACTGGAAATTAACTTGATATTGTCAAGCAAAACAAAATATATAACTTCTCTGGGCAAACATAACAAGAGTTGTTTTGTGCCCCTCTTCTGACACGCTCTCTAAACTATCTGTGAGTAGTTCCACTCAATTCTGAAATCACCATTCTGAGATCACTACAAAGATAAAGGCTCTGTTCGGTTCATCTCCAGTGCTCTTCTGACAGGCTCTCTAGGCTATCTGTGAGTACTCCTTTTCTTAACATAAAACTAAAATAACTGCTTGTCTAGGTGGTTTACAATTATACACTGTAAATATTTTCCAACAACAAAAAAATTTCCCATAGAAATAGAACTAAACGATAGTTGAAAAGTATTTTTAAACATTGTATTCAAAATTGAAACGAGCAAATTCTGAAGAAAAAAAAAATTCATTCCAACTGATTGTGAAAAGAAAATCTAAAAATAATGGTAGAAAGAACGAGCATAAATCACTCAGGTCACTGAAGACTCATTCACTCACCTTCTCCTTATCTTGCACTCCTTGACTGCAAAATAAATTAAAATTTAAGCAACTGACAAGCTGCTCTTTCCAGTAGCATATCGATCTAGGACAACAATCTCAAATAAAGACAAAATAAGAAGGGGAAAAGAACCCATAGGTCATAGATAAAGCAAAGGTGCTGATATCAACCCCTCATTACGACCAATGAATCCCTGTGAGTCATGGTTGACCGACATAAATATTTCTGCATAGTGGGTCAAGTATAGTTTGCAGACATAAACATCCGTTGGATTAATAGATATGTCAAGAAATCCAATACCTGAATTTGACTTCGATTGCCAGCAGTGATGTTTGAAATTGTCCAGCAAGCTTCTTTCTTGATGCTCTTTTTGTGGTTTGTTGTGAGAAGTTGGAAGAGACCAGGGAGAACATGGTTATCTATTATAAACTGCAAAAGATAAAGGAGCTAGTATCTCACTCAGAGAAAAAAGAAAATCAGTTTGAGAGAGAGAGACACACACGGGCGCACATGCAAGTATCTACATATTTTAGATTCCTTTTGTTTGCGGTTACAAAAAGCATCATACCCTTCATTCAAAGCATCACCCCTTCGAGGCAGTTTTGTATAACTTACAATTCTAAAGCAAAGCGTGAGATTGCTGACAAAATAAAATGAGGTATACTTCTCGTTGCTTGGAAATTGAGAGTTTGGCTTTGTTTACTTTCTCTTTACTTATAACGATTGATTATAAAATGTAAAAGGTAGAAGGTAAGCTGGAGATTTTACATGTGAAACACTTGTAACTTGTTTCTATGGTGAACATTGAATTATCCTTCTCAGTTATATGCTCACTTGCATGATGTTGATTACCTCATAATAGACACATATGAATAGTGCAGGGATAGCAGAAAAGCATTTCCATGCTAGATCAAACATGAGGAAGGTTGTTCAATTTGGGTAGAAGAGTTCGCGTTTGTCAGAGATAGCAAAAATGGGTAGCATTCTAACGATTTTAGTAAATGGGACGGTAGGAATGGCTTTTGCGCTTCAAAGTTTTCATATGGTTTTAAATTGGTTGAATCAGCAAGATGTTGCAGGAATTGGCCAAAGATTTTCATGGTTGCTGCTTTTCGGGAGTTTGAGAGGACATAAAATTACTTGAATACTAGTGCTGATTCAAGTAACAGAACTCTGTTAAAGAGAATGTGTAAAAGGACTCTAATGCCCTTGTCTTCTCCATCTCAATCTCTCAAGCCCTCTCTTCTCTTAGCAAATTTATTGGTTTGATCTTTTTAAAACAGTGTTCTAAAAGGCGGGATTAATTGCCGATTAATGGGCGATTAATCGGAAATTTGAGCTGACCGATGAGATTAATGGCTAAAAGGTTGAATTAGGCGGCTAGATGATTAATCGGACTTTGGCGGCGATTAATCGCCGCTTAATTGGTCGGCGTGTAGGCGGCGATAGGCGATTAATCGATTCATGGACGATTAGGCAAGGTAAATCTGAATTTTTAGAAAACGAAGGGGGTAACTGTTATACTCATACCAGATTATTTAGGGCTTCGAATTACTGTGTTAGGGCTCTCATTCGATCAGCCTCTCATCGATCTGGGTCTGGGAAGAAACCCAGTCATCGCCTACTGCCGACACCAGTACATCGACGATCGCCTCTCATCACCGACACCGGTCATCGCCGACGCTAGTCATCGCCGACGCCTTTCATCACCATTCACCGCCACTGCGCCTCATTGTTGACTGTTGTAACTCTCGATCCCTCTCTCTTGATCCCCCTCTCTTTGTAATCTCTGTCTCTCTCTCTCTCTCTGTAATTTCTTGATCCCCCCTCTATAGTGTGTAGTATTTTTTTTTACAAAATTTAACACTTGAGTCTGAGTAGCAGAGTAGTGTAGTATTGTAAATTTATGGTTTGGACCGTTTGGTGTAGGCCGTAGCCGTGTAGACCGGTAGACGTGTAGTAACTGGTAAGTATTGATGGTAGAGAAGATATATCACATCAACTAGAAAAACTGTGATTATTGATGGTAGGGAGGTTGTAGAATATTTAAAATAAAAAAAATCAACTGGCCGATTAATAGGTCTCGAAGCTTGAAGATGGTTGGCCGCCCGCCTAGCGCTTTTTAGAACATTGTTTTAAAATATGACCACACACACACACACATGTGTGTGTGTGTGTATATATATATGAGAGAGAGAGAGAGAGAGTGTGTGCGCGCGCGTTGGTGGGGAGGGGGGGAGAACTTTGATGCGTTGGTGGGGAGGGGGTGTGTGGGTGGGGGGAGAACTTTGATGGCTGAATTTCTGATAAAAAAAACACTTACTTCAGTTCTGCCAAAAACATACCCAAATGAAAAACAGAATGGATAAATCAATTTGGTTGAATCAAATCATTGGCTTCGATTCAAATTTGTATTCCTCTATTCAGCAACTGCGACAATTTAATTGTCTAGTTGCCAAAACTTGAATCACTATTCAAGAACATCAAAATCCACGTGCTCAGTTCAGAATCACCTTATCTCGATCCTACATATATTCTGACCAACCCACTTGTCATAACATACACATATGTAAATAAATAGGGAAGAACTCGATTTTTACCAAGGCACAATTAAAGACGGGTTTTCAAATTTCCGTTTGACCCAAAAAAAAAAATTAAAGACTGGGGTTTTCGATGTGGGTAAGATTTTCAACTGGGATATGCAATTTCGGTTCCATTAGTGCGCGCGCGCGCGAGAGAGAGAGAGAGAGAGAGAGAGAGAGAGAGAATAAGCTGCAAAGAGAAGGCAGAGACAACGATCGGCAATTGTTGTCGTGGCCGACATCGGCGATAAGGATGAGGTTGGATTTTTCATTGGAATTTTGGATTGGAGTTTAGTGGTTTGGGTTTGATCTACATTTGGTTAAAGAAAGAAGTTCTGTTGTGTTAGGAACCCAATACATATATAGCTTTACAACAATATACACACAAAAGCCTATAAGTATATATGCAACTATACATATACAAATTCATATTTGTCCGTTTAAAATTCTTCTCATGTAATTAGGACCCATTTTGCAAGTTAGTATGAATTAGGACCCATTTTGTTGTAGATGAATATTTATTTATTTGTCCATGGGCATGATTCAAGAACATGAGAGAGAGAGAGAGAGAGAGAGAGAGAGAGAGAGAGAGAGAGAGAGAGAGACCATGGAGGAACATAGTAGGTTTTCTGATGTAGGAAAAGAGGGAGAAGTGAGGAAGAAGACGGATGGCACATGTGGAATTTTGGAGATAGATTAGGGTATTTTGTATCATAATTGTTGTTGTACTCATATTCACTCTTGACAGAGGTGTGTGAACCTCACCTCCAATTAAATTAGATGGAAACTCTAACTGTGCACATTGGTCCAACAACCACAGGGTGGTTATGTGCTGATAATCAAATTTGAGCCCAAAACACATGGGGTCAAACCGAAAATTTTCCCCATCTTATATTTGGAGGCTAAACCTTGACGAAGTGCAATTGAATGTTCCAGACTGAAAGATGGTTCCTCATTGGGGCCGCAGCATGGCACAGCAGAGCAGATGATAAACTCATAAAAATTTTGGCGTTCTTGGGATGTTGTTTTCTTGGGTCGATTTAGAGGATGGTCCAGTACAGGAAGCGAAGGTGGTGTCGAGTGGTTCAACAGGTGGATATGAAGGATAGTTTTCATCTTTACATTATAACCAGCGAGTTCAGGCATTCCAGAGAGGGAGATGAAGGTGGCACATGAAGAGGCAGCATTGTGGATGCATGGTGATGTTGTGGTCCAGCTGCACGGAGGTAGGATGTTGAGGTCTCGGATGTTATAATAGCCCAGGAACAACTTTTTGGCGAAATGAAAGAAACGTCTTTTCCCCCAAGTATCAATCACTTGTGTACATCACAAACCCACATTTTCTCTTTGTTAGACAAATGGAATCACAATCCTTTGCTAGAAAGTTGGAAGTGTTTTGCCTCTGCTGAATGTAACTGACTAGATTGCCAACAACAAATTCACTATCGTGAATAATTTAGGAACGTAATAAACAAGTAGATCTAATAATTGGTCATGTGAATATTATATTTCTGTATTTGTAACCTGCTAGTAGTGTTGATACAGAAATCAATGAATAACAAGAGAAACAATATTGCATCAAAATGACAGAATCATGGGATAACTGGGTACATGTAGAAATCATCAATACCTGAGTCTGTCCATCATCACCCGTAACGATGTTTCCCACTGTCCTTAGAGCAGGTATAAGTACCGTTGACGATGGATGACTTGCGGAAAACAAGTTTTAGTTAGTACAACTTTAAGATCCAGCAATCACCAAGAAAATAGCATGGAAGAAGTACATCCCTAGAAGAAGGGAAATTTTATTGGTAATTTGCAAAAAGAAGGAATTTTTTTGTTTTGGACAACTAATTCAATAAAACGAAAGGGGAATCTGAACTAAAAAAATCAACGACATAGTTTATGTTATTTAGAGAAGAAAAAAAAAAAGAACTTACAGAAGAAGCTCCACCAGTCGTGGACAGACACCTGCCTCTATCACAGCTTGAATTTTTTCATTTGGGCCGTCTGAAAGATAAGAGAGTGCCCAGCAAGCATCTGTTAGAACTTCTTCATCATTTAAGTGGATAAGTTGCCGAAGAACTGGCAATGCAGGTTTCACCTGGCAATTAACAAAAAGAAGCAATTATCATAAGCTAACTTTCCACCTGAATGCAGCTAGTCAAAGGGCCAATTATCATCAGCCCCAACATGACACCCCAAAATGAGACAAAAACAAACCTTTAGGGCAGCGGTTGGCTAACTGGAATGAGGCTGCGATGGTATACTAATCCCTCTAAATACGTATTGTTACCGTCTGATCCGCAAGAATAACATACTGGCATGTGCATTACAAGTGGAGTTACCATTCTACAACTTAGGGGAAAGCCCACTCCATTGGGAGAAGCTCCATGATATTGTCACAAGACAAGTCCAGACACCTACATAGTCTTTTGGTTTGTTGGAATAACCACAGTGAGGAACAACCTTGTTCATTTGGGGGTTTTGAGGGAGGTTTTTGAGGGTAATGAGTGAAGAGAGATAGATAGAGAAAATTTATTGGAGACTGTGCCCAGGGTTTTTGAGTCCCCCAAACGAACAAGGCCAAAATGTTCAATCCTGAATCATGAGCCAAGATCAGCCCTGGTTGACAGGTTGAAATTCAGTGACATGCTACGTTTGCGAAGGCTTTGAAAAAGCTGGACAAGGGCATGAACAAATAGGAATATCTCTACTACATTACACACATATCTATCACAGGTCAAGGATAAAAAGCCACATGATCTTGAAAAAAGGACACAAATCTAATGATGTGTGCCCTCTTTTCACGTTGTGGCATACAATATTCACCTTCCAAGGTCAAATATCAATCTAGAAAGAAAAACAGGCACATTATGTTGAAAGAATTAGACAGTAGTCAAAGGAGGCATATATCTCTGACATAAACAAGACTGATCTAGGCTCATTTGTGAAATGAACTTCAAAACCATGCTCGAATAGGGTTATTAATGAATAAACAAGTATGAACAAGTTGATTAAAGAGCTAGCTCAAGCTCTAAATACACAACTCATTCCAGTAGCAGCGTTATTAGATTATATAACCCACAAAATCTGCAAGATTATTTTTAAAAAGACTTTGGGATATCTACAACCTGCTCAAATGGTGTTGGAGGCTTGCCCCGACAGAAGTTGGACAAAGTCCATGTAGCATTTCTCAGCATAGACAATTTTGAGTGTTCATTCAACTGAGCTAGCAAAGGCATAAGCGCACTGTGACTAAGAACAAGGTCTCTACAACTTGGAGAGTCACCAGCAACATTACCCAAAGCCCATACTGCCTGTTTGTAAGACACAAAAGTTGAGATATGCAAATTCATAAGTAGTCAAAAGCCTCACAACAAAAATAATACTAATGGACCTGTATTGGGAAACCATTAGGTGCTTGGCGTACTTGGAATTTAAAAAACAGAAAGGTGGCAAAAGATTCTGGAAACTAGGGCCCTGTTCAGTTGCATGGAAAGGATGGGAAAGGACGGGAAAATCAACTTTCCTATGTTCAGTTACCAGGAAAGTTGTAGGATCAACAACTTCAACTTTCCCACTGGGAAACACTTTCCTACAAAATAGGTTTTGCCAAAAGGAATGAATTCTTGTTTTCCTGCAAGATTTCTTGTCGACAGAACACACAGGAAAATAAATTTCATTTTATTTTACTTCACCTCACTTCACTTTTCCTGGGAACCAATTTCCCACACAACATTCCTGACAACTGAACGGAGCCTAGGGATCTAGTAATAAAATTCAGAAAAGGCTAGTGGAAAAGAAAAATAAAAGAAAGAAGCAGAATGGCGTGAAGACATCCAAGCTCCCCAATGGCAACATTTCCATTTAGAGGAAAGCTACCAAGAAAAATGGAAATTCCAAACATCTAAATTTGTGAAATAGAGAATCCAGGCAAATTCAATCAGAAAAGTGCTTCTGCAGCATGGTTAATAAAGGCCAGTCATATACTTGAGAACAATTTCAACAAGATCTCCAAAAATTTAAGCAAACTAGGTCACATGAACCGAGACACCCAGGGTTGTCAGAGAAATATGCAGTAGTTACCTGCTCGCGGACATCATCACTGCCAGAGCTCAAAAGTTGCACAAATTTGGGGACAGCGCCATTTTCCATAACAACTCGAGTATGCTCTGATGTCCCGGAAGCAACATTGGTCAAAGCCCATGCTGCCTCAAACTGAGTAAAAAAAAAAAGGCTATCAAGATGGTGCTAGATTAATTTAATCTATTGGAAGTGGAACTATCAGTTCAGATGAAAACAATTAGAAGTGCAAAAACTCCCTACTTGCAGTTGAGGCAGATCATGCCTTCCAAGAAACTCCACAAATCGAGGCACAACACCTGCTTTTATCACTTCATCTATAGGAGGACAGCGCTCTGGGGAACACAGCAAAACAATACTTAAAACAGGTCTATTGAGTATCATAAACATTTCCAGTACTCCGCACCTACCAATTGATAATAGCTTTCTGAACTGAGCGGTTGCTTCAACTTGCGCTCCAGGATCCTCAGACCATACTCCTTGCACCATCAAAGGAATACTTTCCAACTGTTACGATATAGTAAACAACTAAAAGTGAATTTAAAGCAAAATTGAGCATTGGTTGTAAACAACCACACACTCCCAATAATTAGTTCACCAAAATGAATTTATATTAGAACTACATCTAGATGCTCCATTGCTAGCCACAAAATTAAGAGAAAAAGAAACCGGGTCTGAAAGGCTTTACAAACAGTATAAGGAATTGCAAGATTTTACACACATCAAGTTCAAAACGAAACAAAAACTAAATAGCACTTCAGGCTTCCAGTTAACTTCCAAACTGTGATGGGTGATCATTAATTTACAAAGATAAAACTTCAACCTATTGACTGAAGTTAACAGGCTATATTCAGAACATTAAGTATACATGAAACAGCAAAATGAAGAAGCAGGATGTAGCAGCAGATCGGCAGCTACTGAAAAAATAACCATAATGATTGGTTGGCATTGAATAGAGGAAAACAAAGTTAATGTGCGATATTTGTTTTCAGTGTCATTTCTGCGAAAAAACATTTCAGAAACCTTTTTTAAGAACAAAAATACTCATCTTCATAGCTTATTCATCTTCTAGTTTTTATGACTTCTGACAAGTACAGCACATGTTTAAAGTTTTCTCGAAAGGGGATTCTTTTGCAAATTAAGTAGACAGATAAATTGAACACATTTTCCAAAACTCAGTCCAGAAACATCAACCAAAGAAGCAGTGTTCTAAAAGTCGCTAGACAATAGTCGGGCGGCCGAGCACCGCCTAGCGCCTAAGCGATTAATCGGTGCCTAGCCATCTAGCCCAGCCTAATCTGCCTAGCGCCTAGCCCACCTAACCGATTAATCGCGCCTAGCGACCGATTAATCGGCCCGGCGCCTAGACAACCGCATAGGCGCCGATTAATTGGCCGCCTAGTCTTTTAGAACACTGCAAAAAAGTCCGCTAGGGTAGGCTCGTCTAGTTTGGCCCCAATTCTCTTATCAACCAAACCTACACCACATAATGTGGATGAGTGAGCGCGAGCAGGAACCCGAGCACAAGCGCCAGCACGAAAACGTCTTTCAAAAACATTCCAAACCTACTCAAAATCACGACAGCTTGAGCGGAGCACGAGGATTGAAAGCGCAAGGGTCCTACTCAAGGATTACGTGACTCTATATATATATATAAGAACCATACACAATTCAAATTCAATAAAACAAACCCCTCGATCAGGGCAACTGAAATATGAAATTCTCAGCGAGGGCAAAACGGGAATTATTACCCTCTTCTCGATGGCGGCAGGGGTGGACTGAGAAGCATCAGAGAGTTGGAGAGACTGAGGATGATGATTACTCAGACCCTCTCTGCGCTTCTTCAAGAGATTGTCCTCTCGCTTGTTCTTTCTGATCTCCACCAGATTGTCCTCCCTCCGCCGCCGCGCTTCGTCGCCGTCGACGCCGAGTTTGTACGACTTCTTCCGGCCCTCCGCGCGAGAATTGGGTCGCAGAGACATTGGCGATTGCTGTGTTGTGGGGGGGTCGCTCGCCCTGGAGAAGTTCGACGAAATGTCTAGGAGAGAGAAAACTGTAGTGGGAATCGAAGAATAGAAGTTGTAGATCGTGGAGAATACTTATAAAAGGCGGGGTGGGCTGTCTGTCTCTACTCTCTAGTCTCCGGTGGCTGGGTCCCGTGGGCCGTGGGCCTTGGCCAACTTTTTGGCAAAATTTCTAGCATCCTCTTTTTTAGTATTGTTTACTCCAAATTTTTAGCAGATATAAGTAAAAAAAATTACGTTACAGCGTTCGGCTTGACGAATAGAATCAAAAAAATAGGACATAAATAATCAAGCCCAAAATTGAATTTTATTTTACAAAAGATGGCTAAAAGGACACTTAAAAAAAAACTCTTTTAAAAAAGACGTTTTCATTGTCTTTAGCGTTGTTTTTAGAGATCTTAACATTTTTGAGTTATATTTTTATAATTTTTTGATCTCCTTTGCCAAGACAAACAATATAGGGAAAAAGTAATCTAGTAAAAATTTTAAAAAAAAACCAACAAAAAGCCGGCGAAAAGTTAGCCCTTGGACTCCGAGTCAAACTTGCTACTTTGCTTACGTTGGGATTCAAGACCCATCAGTAATAAGGTATTGTGGGCAATGTAAAACCATTGTAATTTGGGAGTTCTATGTCTACTTTTGTATTGCGTTCTTACATTTTTTTTCATTGTAGTTGTTTAGAAGTCACATAGTAGACTTTATTATGTCATAATTAATAATTAATCATCAATATGATACAGCCACAATTTGAAAATCAATTTTGGAGGAACTTTTGAATTCTTATTTTGCATTCTCTAACTATATTCCAACCAACAGCTTCAGATAGCTAGATGTAACCACTCGACTTTCTGGATCCCTGCATCATGTAGCTTTGAATAGTGCTTCTAGACGAAGAGCGAGCTGCAACCTTGGTGTCAGAATTTTTCACTGATCAGGTGAGATCAGTCTCATCCGTGTAAGAATTAGGAATTCCTATTTCAACTTTTGTATTGCATTTTACATGTTTTTTCATTGTAGTTGTTTAGAAGTCACATAGTAGACTTTATTATGTCAAAATTAATAATTAATCATCAATATGATACAACCACAATTTGAAAATCAATTTTGGAGGAACTTCTGAATTCTTATTTTGCATTCTCTAACTATATTCTGACCAAAAATTAATGTACACCTGACCTTTCATCCAAGGACTACCCATTGCGCGTGCATTCTAGGAGAGGTCAATATGGTCAGAAAGCATATCATAATCTATTGTTCAAATTATACTTCAAACTATCTCTTGAGTTCGTATTCTATTCTATATGTATCATCAAAACATTTTTAAAGATGTACAATCTATCGTGATTATAATCCACAATTATAATTCAACAGAAACAAGTAGCTCCCAACCACTTCCTCTATATTTTTGCCATATGCATATATTTTGTATGCTCTCCTTCTTTTGATACATATTAAAGTTTTAATGAACTCAATTGATAAATCACGTAAATAATGGTGATGTGTGTTTCTTTGTGTGTTTAGCTTGATTATTCTTCGTTCGATTATGTGTCTTGATTTTTGTGTCAAATTCCATAACAATATCATTCAAAAAAAATTATTGTTACTCATAATTTTGAAATATGATCGACTCATTTCACTAGACAAATATAGGTTTAAAAATCTATGTTTCTCATTTTCCTTTCTTACTTTTAAAGGGCTAGACATAGAAAATTTTGAATCATTTTTTCCCTTGGAACTTCACCACAACAATAATCAGAACCGTTTACATTTTAGAGCTCGTCAACAACATTGACCACGCCAAAAATTATGTTGATCGAATATCGTTTAATACGACATTGAAGTGCATTTACCTTCGGATAATTGTGTCAAATGAATTACAATCTAGTGGTGTATACTTTTTTTTTCCCAAACTTTTTTTTGGAACGGCTTCTTAAACTTAATGCATTTTGAAATCATATCAAACAATATCCAATCAATATAATTTTGGCGTGATAATATTCTCAACGAGCTTTAATAATTAAATGGTTTGGATCATTATTGTGAACCCAAAAAGAATACACAAATGATCGAAAACTACACACTCAAAGCACTATGGCTGCAAACAAACAAAGCCACTTGCGAGCGGCTCAAGACTCAAAGCGTTGCAAAGAACTTTGCCGGGCACACTCAAAGCACTAGGGCTGCAAACAAACAAAGCCGCTCGCGAGCGGCTCAAGACTCAAAGCCCTTAAAGTATGAGAATCACCTTAACACCTCATCGTTGCAAAGAACTTTGCCGGGCACACTCAAAGCACTAGGGCTACAAACAAACAAAGCTGCTAGCGAGCTAGGCCTGTCAATGGACCGGATCCGATCCGAATCCGACAGATCCGAATCCGGATCCGATAAGACCCAATCCAATCCGAATCCGATAAGACTCAAATCCGATAGTGGTAATTCGGATCCGAAAATCCGAATCCGATCCGGAAACTTTTTTTACTTCAAAAATTTTAGCAAAAATATATATATATTTTTCAAAAAAATACAATTTTTTTTTTCAAAAAAAAAAATATTTTCAGAAAAAAATTAAAAAATAAAAATAAAAAATAAAAATACAACTTCTTAAACATTTTTTTTTTATTTTTAAAATTACTATTTTTTTTAAAAAAATTTAAAAATTTAAAAAAATAAAGTTCGGATTCGGATTGATAACGGATTTAATCCGATCCGATCCGGGTCCGTATTGAATTACCGGATTCGGATTATCGGATCGACTTTATCAGATCCGAATTAGATCCGGCCCATTGACAGGCCTATCGCGAGCAGCTCAAAACTCGGCTCGTTATGAGCTCATTCAAGCTCGACTTGACACTTAAATGAACAAGCTCGAACCTAGCTTCTCAAAACGAGCCGAGCCCGAGTTGGAGAAGGCTCGGCTCGAGTTAGCTCGCGAACCCAACATTTATATATACATACATAAATTATTATATATATAAACTCCCAACAGTAATGAAACGTAAAAGCCAAGAGGATCAGTTATAGAGCTTTGGATGCCTCTTCAATTCTTGCATTAGCGATGTGGGACAAAAGGTTTTTCCATTTTCAGTCTCCTCTTTTAGTCCCACATCTGATGCACAAGACTCACCACCAAGGCAGATTTCCCTCAGAGAAGAGATTCCTCACTTGTGCCCCTTACCTGTGCCACATGCGCGTGGAGCTGGATACCGTTTCCCGAGCTAGAGTGAGCTGAGCTCGAGCTAACCATAATTTTGATGAGCCGAGCCTGATAGAGCTCGACTTGGCTCGGCTCATTTGCAGCCCCACAAGCACTAAAACTTAACATGACAGAAACCCAAAACAAAATAAATCTTTCTTAAATCAAACTTATCAAAATCAATAATAAATCTGTTCTTTGGTGCGCATAGAAACTCGACGTGTTCAGTTCCCCCTTCCGTCTTATGCAGCTGCAAGCTTGCAACATTAATGGCCTCCTAGTAACGATGCCTTAAAAATTCACTGGAAAAAAAATCCACTACGTGTATGCGAAGGAGTAGATACTGACCATTGGCTCTTACTTTGTGCTATAAAACGGAGGAAAAAGAGAATACAAAAAAATTTCCGTATCACCAAATAGGCTTTGGTCAAAGTTTTCAAGTGCTTATTGTATTCATTTTCCACCATTTTCAATATGAACCATGCACATCGGATGATCATGTTAACCGGTTGGTGATGGGTGATTGGCGACTTATAATCCTGTTTGCTAAAGTACCCCATCATACCACCCAGATACATATGCTATTTTTGGAGATAATATTTACTCCAATTTGTGCCTTAACACTCTTTGCAAGAGCAACCCTGACTCCCATGGGAAAGAGTGAACAACGGGTCCTCATGGCACAATTTTGTGTGCAATGAATTTTATTTTATATATGTAGATGTATGTTTGGTCGTGCGGGCTTGAGCCCGTGGGCCATAAGGTGAGAGTGTTGGGAACCCATGTCAAATAGCTTTTAAAATTAGTTAAGACTTATTTTTATAACTCATGGGGTATTAGTATAACTACATATTATATTCTAGGACTTAAGGAAGTGCCTATGGTAGTTGAGGGGGTGTAGTGTAATAATTACACATAAATCTCTAAAATGGGATCAGAGAGCCGATTCCTCATTTCTTCTTCTTCTTTTTTTCTTTTCCTGCGTCTCCTCTCCCTGAATTCTTTCTCTCTCTCAAACCCTAGACTTCAATCCCAAAATCGGAAGTCAAGATTCGAGAATCTCGCAACAAGGCAAGAAGAAAACGTGATCTATGGACAAAGGGCTACGCATCTATCCGAACGAAATCTCAATCAGCCAACTTTGGTGTTCCTAGCATTTTGGGATTTCAACATTTTGGAGGTTTCTCTCTCGTTTGAGGTAGGATTTATGCTAAATGATAAAATATGGATGTGTATATGTCTTGGTGTGCACCTAATTTGAGTTTTAGTAGGGTAATCAAGTTATAACTAAGGCCCTAGTTCATGTGTATGAGTATATTTGCTATGCATGAGGTTTTGCTGTGAATTTGTATGACTATTCTTGGTTATGATTTAGTTTATGCTATTTTTACTTTCAGTCTTAATATGAGTGTTTGCACTTCCTAGTAAAATGCAAGAGACTTAGTTGATACATGAAAAACATGAACTAGTTATGATTATGCACTCCATGAGTGTGATTAAAGGTAAGTTACTTAAATAGACACCTTTCTGTGCAACATACAATTCTCTTGGTGCGATTAGTAAACTAATGGAAAGAATTCATAATACTCCATATGATTTCGGGTACTTGTGAAATAGGTTACACTGATTTTGTTGTATATCGGCCTACTTGGGGTGAGTCATTTACGGAGTTTTTGGTTGGTTTTAGTTGATTTGGTCTTTAAGGTCAAGTGTTGAGATATTTTGGAATATGATAGTTTTGTGATTTTGAGTTGGATCACCAAAAAACTTGGGTCAATTGTGATGCCGTCGGTGAAAGTCCGTAAACCTAAATTGTGATGCCGTCGGTGAAAGTCCGTAAACCTATTTGGGTCAATTATGACGCCGTCGGTGAAAGTCCGTGAACTCGCGCGGGGTAAGTTGCTTTGTCCTTTGGGTTAGTAGCCCGTAAAATGCATATGTGCTTGAGACATCTAGCACGGTTGGTTGGTGATTGTATCGGTGAGCAACTCATATAATTTTAAGTCTCGGTGTTGAGTAAATTTGATATTCGATTTGGTTGGCTATTTTATTATGAGCTTTGTTATTTTTCGTATATCGACTTTTATGTGTAATTTCCTTTATTCGGGACTTGATTTGAGTTTGTAGTTTAATAGTATTCTTTTGAGCATTTGAAGGGAAGGAAAAATTGAAAACACTTAATATAATGCATAGATTATTTTGCTGTGTTAGCTTGACCTTGAATTGGGAATTTATAGCTTCATTGTAAATATTGAAGGGAAGAAAGCATGAAAAACTTTTCAATACTTATATATAAAAAGAGTATATTTTGTGTATCAAGCTTTGCATGTTCATATATTTTCATTTAGCGTATTTCCTGTATGAGCTGTGGCTCATGTTGTTAACTCAAATTTTTCAGGTTTGGAGGTGGATTCGAGGCTTAAGAATCATGGGTCTTTTATTTAAGAGCGTAATGGAATACTTGTATATTTTTGGCCCGTAAGACTTGCAAACTTTTATTTTGAGTTGTAAGAACTTGAATTGCGAGATATATTAATTTGGTAATGTAAATTTGGATATTAGAAGAATAGGGTCTGAAAGTGTATTAGCTATACTGTATTTAGGAGTTTATTTCTAATAAAAGGCGGGTTGTGACAGAGAGAGAGCTTGGAGTGAGAATTCAGAGAGAGAGAGCGCGCTTGGAGTGAGAATTCAGAGAGAGAGAGACAGAAAGAGCGCGCGCGCTTGGAGTGAGAATTCAGAGAGAAAGAGAGAGAACCTTTGAAGCTGGGTTTAGTGAAAGTTTGAAAAACGGTTGTGGCGAGAGAATTTGAAAAAGGAAATACTCCCGTGGGGAATTTGTAGCCATACACGTGTACGCGTGTTGACTGGTTGACTTTTTTTCTACGGCATAATCAAGGGATTCGTTTTCTAAGGGTGTACAAGAATAATGAATTGGAAAGTAAAAAAACTTTATACTAATATAATAAGTATGTGTTTCGATAAAAAAATACTCCCTCCGTCCCGCAATGTTTGGTACTATTGGAAATTCCCACTTTTAAGAGAAAAAATTTGATGTACAATTGATGAGCTAACTTTTCAATTTTACCCTTATGTAATTTCAACACTATTTGAATTTTTTGGGGCCGGATACCAAAAAGTTTTGGCGCTAATTGTGGCTCCTAAATTGAAATTGAAAATTGAATTGAGTCAATCTTTGCTGCTTGATACGGCTGACAACTACCCACTATAAATTCAATTTCCTTCTCAAAGTGTCTCTCTCTCCCCACTTCCCCGTTCCTACTTCCCACGTTTCTCTCCTTCTTCTATCTTTTCCTTAATTTTCTGCTCCAATCACAAGTAATCCCCTTCTCCAAGCATAATCTATTCCTAAAATTTAGCAACCCCCCCCCCCCCCCCCCCCCCGCTCTGTTTTTCCAATTTTTTCTATTGGGGTAATTTCCTATTGTAAATATTCCACTTTTCTCCTCCAAAATCAATCATGAATCATGCACTTGAAATTGTCTCTCTTCATCCAAGAACAAAAAGAAATCTAACCAATCAACAAAGAGAAGCAATTTTTGAAGCTGTGTTGCTACAAAGTGTGGATGGAAAATAAAGAGAAGTTCTGTAAGAGAGGTTGCTGAATTGTTCTCGACTAGTATCAACATAGTGCGCTGAATTTAGAATCGAGGGATGGCTTATATTGCTAATGGAGTGATGGTCAATGTTTCCAGCAAAATGCCTTCATGTGGTCGCAAATGAGTACCAATTGACTTCACCAAAATAAGGGATATTGATCGTGCCCGGCGAACAAACATCCGGTCATTGGCAGCGGCAATGAAAGTCCCAAAAACAACCATTCACAGGCGAATTAAAGAAACTAAAATTTGGCCTCATTCCAACGCATTGAAACCATATTTATCGAAACAAGCTAAGAAGGCAAGACTCCAGTTTTGCCTTTCAATGCACGAGCCCAGTGATGATGAAAATCAACCAAGAAAATTCAAGAGCATGTACAACTATGTTCACATTGATGAAAAATCTATAATACAATTCGCAACAGTGTGGGCCGGTGGCCCACACATTTAGGGGGGAGAGAGAGAGAGAGAGAGAGAGAGAGAGAGAGTCGAAAATGATGAGAATAAACACCAAAGACTAAATTGCTCAATCAAGCTTTCATTACCCAAAAAACAGCAATAAAAAATCATTACCAAAAATCAAGCTTCCAATCAAGTTGCTCGTAAAAATATTTCACCCAAAAATCTGCCATTATATTATTTCTCCCAATCAAATCTTTCAAAAAATTTGTCATGCCAATTAAAATTCCTGTAAACTAGGTGCTTCCAATCAAGCTTCCCGTAAAAAAATGTCACCCAAAAATATGCCATTATATCTTTCCAAAAATTTGCCATGCCAACAATTAAGATTCCCGTGGCTGAATATTGATTGAACATTTCCAAAACTTGAACATTCAAACTGGAAAACTCATTTCCAAAAACTGAAAAAAAATCACTCTCAACCGTCGGATGAAATCAATCTGAACCATTCAATGCCAAGGGTTAAATGGAGGGTGGAGATTTGTGCAGGGAAATGTGTGTAAAGCCAACGGTCAAGATTTATGTAGGAAAAATGTGTGGGCCACCACACTGTTGCGAATTGTATTATAGATAACTAATCCAAGAACCTTTATAAGGCCCCGTTTCGCTTTCTCAAATAAGGACTTATTTTCGAACTTAAAAATAATGGACTTACAAAAATAATTTTTTAATTTTCTTTTGCAGGGTTTGATAGATCTCATTGAAATCTATCAAACAAAATCCATATTGCATATTTTTTTTATTTCAGCAAGCCTAATATTTTTAAGCTTGAAAATTATAAATAAATACTTATTTTTTAAGGACCCAATCTGAAACGGGGAGTAAGTTGAGTTTTAACAACTAGTGCTCATCTTTTGTTTTTCTTTTTTTGGCCTCTCTCAAAGCCATCCCTTATATATGTTCTGTATAAGAATTCTTTTCAGTCCTACTTGTGTGGTTTTTTTAATTTGTACTTTTTCTCTTCTCAATTGATAGTCAATTTTGGCGTTTTGGGTTTCAAGTTATTCTATATGGTAACATGGTCTCATCGTTGGATGTGGAAAAAGAAAGAAGCTATCTTTTGCTTTCATGTGAAATCAATCAAAAAAAATTGAAGTAACTAGATTCATGTACAAGTTGTGGTGTTTTTAATTTGTACTTTTGTATTTCATCTGAATATAGTTTTGTAAGTGCGCTATTCTTCATACCTCCATTGTTTGTCATTTTCCTTTGTCGTTTTTGTTCTCTTGTGGTGATGGGAAGTGGAAAACTGTGGTCTCGACTTGGGATCTTTTTGCAAGATATCCGAAATGGTTTTCCTCAAGAGATTATACCATCTGGATTCTTTAGGCAACAAGTAAATATATCTCTTTCCATTAAGATCTCATTAGATCAGGCCTAGGTAGCTCGAAATAAATATCATTCTTGTCGATTGAATTTTTTTTTTTTTTATCTATGTTGGTTTCTCGTCTATATCCTCTGAAACCTGTTGTTGTTATCGTCATGCAGGTAAATGCTGGAAAGCTAACAGTCACAGTAGGATTCCTTCTTTCTCATCTTACAAATGTTGCACATAGACATTTCAAAATTGTCCCATACATTGTTGAGTTCAGAATTAGAAATCATTCTAATTATCGTGTACTTGTAGATGCTGAATAGGTTTTTGTGCATACCAATTGCTGGTGTTGCAACTGAATATCTTCTCTATGGACAGGCTGAGGGAGGCCTTGCAGATATTAACAAGGTTAATACCATTCTCTTCTTCCTTTTCCTGTTAAGAAAAATATGCAGATGAGAAGAGCGAAAAATTAAGCCCGAGGATTAATGAACTTAAGATGCAAAGAGTGGGTAACTCATCTTGGAAATTGTAAGACCAACAAGTTTACAACAAATTAGGGGTCTATTGCTTACAACAATGTCAGTACTATTTTGTTTAGTGACATTTTGATTTTCCTTGTTAATCCCTTATTTCTGCTATGTTGAGGTTAATAAGCACAACTACTATGCTAATGTTTCTATTGATGAAGTTGTCTCTAGAAAACTATGCTCATGTTTCTGATGACTCAGCTGGTGGGTGAAACCGAATAATATTTCTGTATTGCGGCGGTTGAGGTTAATGGAGGATATCTTAAGTCAAAACGGCATTAATCATTGGCTTCTCATCTATTGGGGATCGATCACATTAAAGCTTGCCCAAATTGGATAATTATCATCTCCAAAACTAGAATTTGAGTTTGAGTTGGATCATGCTTTAACATGGTATCACAACTATGCTTTTGAATGAGATTATATGATTGATTGCCTATCCACGAGCGTGCTAGGAATCACACATGTAGGAAATCGTTATAGGTTGTGACTCTAGGCGGCTTGTCCGCTCGTGGTCAACTAATTTTGAGGTGGATGCTTTAGCAAATCTTAACCTTATGGCATTTCTCTTTCATGATAGTGTTCCAACAAGAGATCTCTAGCAACCTTCTCTCTAGAGATCTTTTCTTAACAACAAACGTGTTGGTGCTAAATAGAAATGAAAACTCCAACAGTTTATTTGTTTTTAATGCCTCCGAATTTCTAGGAATGAGTCACTTCAACAGTATTCGATGGTTATACAATTTCCTATGCATTACAAACATTCCCTAAGGTTCTTATGGAGCCATGAAAAAAATCAAAAGCTATTCATCATGGACCCCTTACCCCCTCCCTCTTGACATAGTTTTGTTCTCTGCCTTTCATTTGGAACCACTGCCATATCTTTTAGGACGATGCTATTGATATGATCATTGATAAGGAAACTTTCTTCAAGACTCGTGGCCTAACCTCCTCTAAGTATGGGCTACTTTGGCTCTGGCCTTATAGGAGTGTCACTCCATGCTTTAAGCCAAGAGGTGCCTTCAAGTTGGAAGTTTCATGCACCGTCTTACAAGTCCATCCTAAAAAATGTTCACATTTGATGTAGGATGCCAACATGCCTACCTTAGCGCATGCATGATCTTGACTCCGACACCATGGAAGATCTATACTCCAGCTCACCTGGAAGTGTCGTGTGTTTTAGCCCAACCCAACAGTTAGCCTCATGGGTTTGTCCCGCTAATGGGTAGAAGCAACGCCTTCCCCTCAATGCTTTTGCTTTAAAGCACCGACACTTCAAAAGGTCGTCGTATCCACGTGGCGTGTCTAATAACTTTTATTATTTTTTGATAGGGGGCAAGAGGGGACACACCGGGGACATGGCAGGGGACACGGTTGGGTCAAAATGAAATATTTTTAATTTTTGGGGTTAATATGAAATTATTCAAAATATTTGAGTTAAACAGTAATTATGCCTTTGTAACTTAAATTTCTTCATCGATCGATCTAGCTTACTCATCGTTCAAAGCCCTAGGTCGACAAGGAGCTCTCTCATCTCCCCCTTTTCTCATCTCCTGTCTTTCTCTTTGCTTATCTCTCTCTCTCTCTCTCTCTCTCTCTCTCTCTCTCTCTCTCTCTCTCTCTATATATATATATATATATATGTGTGTGTGTGTGTGTGTGTGTGTACAAGAAAAAACAAAAAATGGTTTGGATACACTAAAAGCTCATTTGTTCATATACAATGGTATATCAGTCCCCTTACTTAGCTTAAGTGTGGACCTCATAGATCCCGATCGAATTTTGATAATCCAACCGTTCAATGTGTGCAGAATGTGATTTTTAAGGGTCTTCATTAGAAATCAGCAAAAAATATGACCAGGAAGTGCTTGTTTTGAGCAATTTTTCATTGAACTGTTCAATA
Source organism: Rhododendron vialii (assembly GCF_030253575.1). Lineage (NCBI taxonomy): Eukaryota > Viridiplantae > Streptophyta > Magnoliopsida > Ericales > Ericaceae > Rhododendron > Rhododendron vialii. The sequence goes on from NC_080561.1 coordinate 26,404,987, forward strand.
AAAACTGCTCGGATGAAGCTCTTACAGGTCATTATTTTGCTGATTTCTAGCGGGGACCCTTAAAATCACGTTCTGATCACATTGAGCAGTTCGGATCATCAAAATTTAATCGGGATCTATGAGGTCCGCACTTAAGCTAAGCAAAGGATCCCTTACAAGAAGCTAACTGTATATATATACTAGTGCATGTCTGTGCCTAAAGGCACGACTCGAACGATTAGCTCACTTAAATAAACGCAAATAAATATTGGACATCGAACGATTAGCTCACTTAAATAAACGCAAATAAATATTGGACATCGAACGATCAGCTCATGCCCGTGCCTGAACGCACGACACAACACGTTTCGAACACAATTATTCGTGCCTGAAGGCACGACACAACACATTTCAAACACTACTAAAATGAATTATCCTTCTCTACTGCTGACCTCCCCCGCCAATGAATTATCATTCTCTACCTTCTATCTAGTCAATTGTCTGTCCCTAAAGGCATGATGCAACACGTTTTGAACACAACAAAAATAAATTACCCTTCCTCGCTACTGACCAACTCTATCAATGAACCCAACTTCTCTAAGAAGCCCTTTTTTTCTAAAATGCTTCAAACATGATCCCAAAATCATACAACAATTTATAAAGAAAAAAAACGGTTCTACCGCCTAAGAAGAAGATCGAAATAGATACCTCAAAACCGGTAGTACCAATGCTCGGCCTCTATCAATTAACCCAAATTCTCTAAGAAGCTGTTTTTTCTAAAATGCTTCGAACATGATCCCAAAATCATACAATAGTCTACGAAGTTAAAAAAAGGTCCCACCGCCTAAGATATGAACAGCTAGAAAAAAATGGTCCGGCTGCCTGAGAAGAAGATCAAAATAGATACCTCAGAACTGGCAATACCGACGCTCAACCTCGTATTTGATCGAGTATTCTCCGAGAGATAGATCTTGAACAAAAATAACACATAGTCACCTACATATGAATTACAGGCTCAAAAAAATAATTAGATGAGATAGTCAAGTGCTTCAATGGTTACAAATGATATGCAAAAGTTTCAAAGAGCTTAACAAGTTTCATATGTGCGTGCGTGTGTGTGTGTGTGTGTGAGAGAGAGAGAGAGAGAGAGAGAGAGAGAGAGAGAGAGAGAGAGTGTGTATGGAAGATTTCTCTTCTAACTCTGATTTTGTTAACGGATTTTGGAGAGAGAGTATGAAAGTTTCAAGTTAAGAAAGAGTAGCAGAAACTTGAAGATATGGAAGTATGAAACTCTTAGAACTCATGCTCTGAAAATACAAAAAATGCAGAGTAGCAAATTTATGCATGATTAATCAAAGAACCTAATGGCTTTAATCAGTAACCCACAGAGAGTTCATTATTCTGCCATGCAGCTTCGAACATTTGAATTTTTTATCAAATCTCATATTTTGCTATATCAAGCTCTTACCAAATCCCACATGACCGCACAATTAGGTGCTCATCATCCCATCATTCGACATTAGTTTTCCCACAAGGCCACCACTCGATGAAGCAAAAAAAGGCAAATGAAACAAACAAACAAAATTAGAGAGAGAGAGAGAGAGAGAGAGAGAGAGAGAAAGAGAGAGAGAGAGAGAGATTAATGAAAAAATTGGAGAAACATTATTGATGCTCGTTGTCGTGATATCGCCAATTACTGGAAGAGATCCCATATTGTGGTCATGGCACGATTCAATAATTGGACTCATGATATCATCCTATTACCATTACAAAACCAAAACGGGAAAGAGAAAAGAAAAATGTTGAAAGCAATAAACAAAACACAGAGTAGATCTTCAAACCCCCTATAAATCAAATTACAGTTCAACTCAAGAATCAAACACAATAACAGCGATACGTGAAAAAAAGAGAGGAGGAAATAACTCACCAAAGAGTGGTTGGGGATTGAAGAAAGGAGCTTTTGCACTGCATATTCTTTGAATATATATATATATATATATATATATATAGAGAGAGAGAGAGAGAGAGAGAGAGAGAGAGAGAGAGAGAGAGAGAGAGAGAGAAGTGTGTTTGAAATTTGAAATGAGAGAAACAGCTATCTTTTGGAAACCAAAACTGATCTACCGCTTTTTCTTCTTTTTTCTTTTTTGGCTATGTCCATAATTGATGGCTTAATGGCAGCAAACTAACCATTTTTAGTGTTTGGCTGTCATTTCAAATCTTAAAAGAAATCATGGCCGTTGGATTGTTAAAGGTGAGAAGGAAAGAATAGACCGAATCTCAGCAGAATATGAGGAAATCATGCACCAAATTTTAGTTTGTTGTCAGTACATACGATAATCATGCACCAAAATTTGATCCCCAAAAATACTCATGTTAAGGCAGCAGATTAAGATATTTTTTGTGTTCCCTGCCTACGGTCTTTTTTTTTTTTAAACCGTAGAAAAGGGGATTAGTCCCTTGCATGAGAACTGAAAAAAATCGTTGAAGTAGCACATCAGAATGGGAGCAAAGATGAAGAAGTAGCACTAAGAATAGAACTTACTTCACTATTGGTGTCTCGGTGATGTCTGCAATGGTCTGAAGTTGGAATCGGTACATAGGAAACAAAGACAAAGTTGACCAAAATAAAATAAAAAACGTATGCCTTATAGGTTTTCTTTAATTCTTCTCCCATTATTTTCAAATATATCGCTACCTAAATAGAAGGTACAATCAAAATTTAAATCTTATGTGAGTGTTATTCACGTCTAAATAGAAGGTAGGAATAGCAGTAGCCTTCTAGGTTGCCTTAATTCATGTCTAATTCCAATTATATCATTTAAATTGATTTGTTTATCTAGATAAACAATCCTTTCCAATTTGCTAGGATAATTCACGTCTAAATTTTCCTGTGATTTCAGGAGAATAGAATTATGATAAATAGTTGTACAATCCTTTCCATATATATATCGGTAGCTCATCTATCCGTAGATCTCAGCCGTTGAAAAAATGTGTACCGATCCTAGGGTCCAAAATATAGGAGAAAATATAGGGGATTTGAAAACCACTCTCCCATATTATATATATATATATACACACACACACACACACACACACACACACACACACACACTAGCGAATGCCCGTGCCTGAAGGCATGGCACAACACATTTTGAAGACAACTAAAGCTACGGGTCGAGCAATGAGCAAAGGGAGCATGTTGAAAAAAATGGATAGGAACAAAGTAAAATATGGTATATTTTTGTTGTTGCAAAATTTTGATATGCTAATTACCTATGCCTGTAGCACTCCTTCAACAAAAAATTTTATTTGTTAAGCCCCTACCCGTGTGTACATCACTACTAATGATAATCCCAATCACATATACCGAGTTAATTGCATTGATAGGAGACACACTGAACTATATAAATCCAAACCACAAAACTCAAAACCAATACCATGTTGCATTCATAGAATCCAATTTTAACATGCATAAAAAATCTAAAAATCTATATAGAGTCAAATCTGATACACTACGTAGGGGGAAAAAAAGATGTTCAACATATATAGGTCTTATTGTCTTGAAATTTGTCTCTCCATCTGCCTCCCAAGAGTTTTTGTACCAACGCATATCTACCTCATCCAAAAAGCACAATTAGGAACATGAATAACAGCTTAAAAAAATAATTAATGAGCAAGAATCCCTTCTTGTAAAAGTAAAATGATGACTAATAATAGTTACCTTAATTCTAGATCTTGTTTATTTGTCTCTCAACACCATCATGGTACGATCATGACCTTTGTAGATGTACTTGTGGATATACTTAACAGATTTTATTCCAGGCCAAACTTCCACATTGATATGAGAATTATATTTTCTCGAAAGGTATGTATTGTATGGCACATCCCTTTTATCAATTCGTTGATCCCTTACAGTACAGAGGGAGTAAAGTAATAATGGCATTGGTAGGCATACCCCATGCATAAAAATACGATTAACTTCTTGCTCATCATGAATCACCACAATTACATTTTTTTCTCGAAGACACGTAACCTTTGTACTGAAAAAATAAAACAAAGCAAATATGAATCAAATATATAAAGTCAGATTAAGCAATGTAATTGAGTAAATAGTTCTTACATTTTCTGCAAGTTACCGTCGAGCTGCATAAGAAAATGAAGAATTCACCGAATGCATAGAAAACAATTAATTTGATTATTATTACCAAGGTATAAAATGAAACGGTTCAACTCACATGGCCATAGACGCTTAGATTGTCCATGATTAGTTAAAGTCCCAAAAAGTTATCTGAAATTTGAAAGAGAGTAATAGTCAAAAGTTATCATGGGAATAACAATAGAAAACGTTTTAAAGATATATATAGACTCCCATAATATTAAATGAGTGACAAAAAACAAAAAAAAAAAGAACACAAAACTCCAGTTTGCGGTGTGTTTGGTTAACATCATAATATTTTCATCGATGCATATATGGTAACGTTTAAAAGAGTGTCAATAACAACACATGTTCGAATGAAACAAAGTTCATAAAAATGAGAAAAAAAGGTTTACAGTTACTCCATGTACTAATCTTGCAAAAAAATTGTTGTTTTGACAACTATCAAGGAAAAAAGGAATAGGGTGTTGCCGTTCAAAAAGAAAGAAAGAAAGAATAGGGCGTTAATTAGTTTTGCACTCTTTCTTTTCCTATGTCGGTAGATATTAAAAGACATTAACAAAAAAAATGCCCCCAGCCTCAAGTAAGCACCCCAATTGCTTACAATTTTTTGTAAACATGTCTCTCATCGTTCTCTTCTCTGTCATTTTGATTTTAGATTTTCTAGACATTTAGAGCCGGGTTCAAAACTAGTCCTATCTCCTTAATTTTAGGGTGTAAATATGGCCGATCTTCTTGTTCTCTTGTACAGTAATACAAATCTTCAGAATTTAGGATTCTGAAAATAAGGAATGGATAGGTTAAATCTTTATTTTTGCATCTATGTCTATAAACATTAAAAAACACTGTGGTGTTAGCAAAATGAGAAGCACAGTCTACCAATATTCTTAAGTCGTTCTATATCTATGAATATAAAAAAATTCGTATCGATCTATAACTATGAACATCAAAAAATCTGTATTGTTAGCAAACGTATTGTTAAAAAATTTGATTAAACATGAAAATCTATAATAATCACCAACAAAACTCCAAACCACAAAAATATTAATGGGACCACTCATCACTTTCCCTCTTTTTTCAATACGTTTGACGTAAACTCAGGCATACATGGCATCAAAACATCAAGAATGGTATTCCGTTCAAGTACATAGCCTTAATCTTCATAGAATAGCGAAGGGCTATAATTCCGTTCTCGTAACGTCTTTGTTTTTTTAAACTGTAGAGAAGGGGATTTAGCTCCGTGCATTAGAGCTGGAAAAACTGTTAAAGCAGAAGAACAAAAGATTACCTCACTATCGGTGTCTCGGTGATGTCTGCAATGGTCCTTATGATTCAGCATCAAAAGTTGAAATAAAAAATCATCATTAAATTAGAAGTTGGAATTAAAAACGAATATTAACACATTGTATCGTGCTGATTAAAAAAGAACACATTAAATCGTCTTTCCTTTACCTTTACGGTAACCTTTTTTGCTTATCGCTTAACAGCGGTGGAAAAGGGTGTAGATATCTATGTGTCTCTGTGTATGAGAGAGAGAGAGAGAGAGAGAGAGAGAGAGAGAGAGAGAGAGAGAGAGAGAGAGGAAATTCACAGCCGTAATTGTGATTGTAAAATTTTATAATAAACCCCACAAAATCACAGCCGTGATTGTGATTCCTAAACTGAAAAGGAAATTAAAAAATTTTAGTAACTGGCAGCCGTGATTGTGATTGTGATTGCTGCTTAACAACTGTGATTTTTTCCTCCTTGCAATTCATTACGTGATTGGGGGTTCATTCTTTCCAAACATACTTGCTATATATTTCCCAATTAATGTGATAATCAATAGAAGTTTAAATGTCAATATTTGGTAAACGTGGTAAAAAATTAAATCCCTGAATCATAGGAATCAATCTCAGGGATTTTTTTTTTTAATTAGCCGATTACCAAAATGCGATGATGATAACCCTTGAACAACCAACGGTCTAGATTTATAGAGGGGACAAATCTGAGCGTTGGTTGTCTTTTGGATTCAAATACAGTCCTATCTTATTATATAGACTAGCAAATGCCCGTGCCTGAAGGCATGACTCGAACATTCAGCACACGCAAATTAAAACTGAACAACAAATTTAACCAACTAAGATGGATAGAACAAACTCAAACGCATAAATCTTGATCAAATCAAAAAACACCATCCAAAACACTAATGAAAATAAAAAAATGTTATACATTAATAAAAATGCGTGCCTCGAGGAGACATCTAAAAAGAGAACATGAAAAATGATACCCAAAAATCTCATTCCAACATTTCAATATTAATTTCAATTGGACGGAAGCCTTATTAAACTTAAAGGCATGACGGGGTGGTATTATTCCCTCAGAATCAGTCAAGAACTAATACTACACTTGCAAGAATAGAACGCAAATAGCAAATCACCCACTTTCATTAAACTTACTAACAAAAGACAACCAAGTAATTGATTGAGCTGGCGACAATTCAGCAGCCATGGTAAAATGTTTCAACTTCACATAGCCAATTAGCGTCCTAACTGTCCCTAAACCTCAAGTTCAGCAATTCCACAAATTCTAAGATGCTTTTGGTCCTTTTTTTCAAACACGTTAAAGTAACAACTAAGAATATAGTTGCAAGCTTCCAAGTGAAATAGCAAGGTGTGGGCAACGGCCGTGCTGGTGTCTCTCAATGTTTCAACGTTCTCTCCACCCTCCTGGATCGATGACCTTTTCTTTAAGGAACAGTTATTTTCTAGAGCCAATTCTTGGGCTAGTTGAGTTGTTTGTTTTATCCTAGCAGTTGGATGTTTTCTCCTTTGTTTGAGGTGTTGGATGTTTCCTTCTTCCTTTTCTCTTTTTTCTGGCTTGCTCTATGTTTTAAGATGCTCTTTTGTATGTAGAGTATGGCCACCTTAATATATCATTTGTCAAGTTCAATAAAATCATGTTGTCTATCAAAAAAAAAGAAAAGAAGATACACACCCACACAACTTGATCCCAACACAAACCGATTTCTAATTAGTGGGGACCACATTGAGTAATCTAGAATTCAATAGCTCCATCGAAAGTCATCCACACTTGAAGCAAAATAAATTACAAACGTCCAAACATAATGTGATTGCATGTCCAACAAATCATATGCAATAGCAATTACAAAACCAGACTCAGTACCAGCGAGCGACCCATTTCCGTCCTCTAACCTATTAAAAACATAGTGCATGTCCATGCCTGAAGGCACAGGAAAACATTTTATATTCACAAAAAGAGCCAGAATATAAAAAGAGTACACTAAAAGTCTCCGTAGGAAAGTCTGTCAACAAACACAACTAATATTGAACATGTCCAAACATCGTCATCATAACTGTCCGAAAAGTCTTTGTATCAATTTCTACATACCAATTCCAAGCATGCACAATTTAACCCTGCCGCTTTGCCCCGCACGTGACCAATCCAACCTGTCTCCTAAGAAGTCTCAAGTGCAACAGACACAAAGCAACAAATAAGAATTGGAACAATTGACGTTCCATGACAAACACACTTATAATAGCAAATAAGAGGTACCAAAGTACAAAAGGTGGATACATATTCGATGTACAAACGGTGGTAATGAAAAAAATCTTCCAAACCCAAAATACATGCATGCATGATGCAACACATAGCATCCATATGAATGTTTTGGATTCACTGACCATGGAACCTTCACCATTAGTGTCTCGGTGATGTCTGCAATGGTCCTTATGGTTCAGAATCTGAGATTGAAATCAAGCAGAAGGCAAACAAACTTTCGGCAGACAATAAGAGGTTTCCTTTAATTCTTATCCCAAAATCTCGACAATAATTCCTTATGGAAGGTATAAACAAATGCAAAAAGAAAAGTATGAATAGAAGGCCGAAATCTTTAAATCTGTCAACTCGTAACTCGTAACTCTTCAAATGCAAAAGGGAAAGTAGACCATGTTTTGGATTATCCTAGACCACGTTTGTGGCATTATAGAAGGTATAAATCTGCATATAGAAGTTATAAATTCGTTTCCAAATATATCTTTTGAATGTTCTCCATGATTTCGGAAAATTAGAAGTGTGATAAATATTTGTACAATTATTTCCAAATAGGTCGCTAGCTATACTATCCGTAGATCTCAGCCATTGAAAAAATGTATACCAATCCTAGGCTCCAAAATTTCTCCCATAGAGGCAATAGACAATGAAAAATGAAAGATTTCCAATCTTGATACATATCTGTGTGGAAATTATTTGGGTAGACGATCTATGTCCAAAACTAAGTATTTGCAAGCCCAACAAAACCCATGTCTTACGACTTGTGATAAAATCAGTTCGGAACCGGTCGGGTTTTTTTCCCACTTTTCGCACCAAACCGTTCAAGTCGGTTTTTGAAACTCATGCATCTACACCGACCGTTCTGTGAAAGTGAATGTTCAGTTCGGTGTGTGCTTGGAACGGTTTGGTTCGATCAGCTCAATCGTATTTCAAAAAACCAGTCGGATTCGTAACAGACTAAGGAAAAAACTTCCTTTTCAAAGCAGAATTGGGGGGTAGGGTTGGGGAATGCATGCTCAAAATAGCCATGAATAACAGTAGCTCAAACAACAACTACCCGGAATCAAACAAAATAAGTAGAACCCATAATGAAATTTTTTGGTAGAAATATAAGGTAGAGAAAATCAGAAAAAACACAGAACTTCTATATGATATGGGGATGGCTCAGATGGAGTATAAAGTGAATATATACTGTGCCACGATTGCGAAGAAAACTGACACACCAAAACGAAGATTAAAAAATAAACCCTCCAATCAAAAAAAAAAAAAAACATTAGTAGTACCTCGAATTAAAGATCGACGCAGAATTTCTCTAAATATATTTTTGCTGATTTTCCCTGCAAATTTTAGAAAGTAAAAAGAAGGCAGAAGAAAACAACAAAGACCCAAGGTTGTTTAAAAAAAAAAAAAACTATTATCTCACACTCATATTTTTCTCCCAATTTAATTTCGGCAAAAGAAACCCAATATGAGTAAAAATCATTCAAGGAAAAAATCGAACTTGCATGAGAACTGAAAAAAATCCTTCGATGTTTGAATCCCTTGCATGAGAACTGAAAAAAATCATTCAAGAAACTCTCAATCTTCGGCAAAAGAAACCTAATATGAGTAAAAATCGTTCAAGAAAACAATTAGACTTGCATGAGAACTGAAAAAATCCTTCGTTGTTTGAATCCCTTGCATGAGAACTAAAAAAAATTGTTCAAGAAATCGAACGTACCTCACTATCGAAAATAGTCGTTCAGAAGTTGGAAAACAAACGTATGCCTGTGACAAACAAACTGAAAAAACGGGGACCTTCTAAATATAAGGTATAATTTAAATTTAAATCTTTGAAGTAGCAAAGATTAATCTTATTTCAAAATTTTCGGCTTGCTGAGAAGGTATTATAGAAGGTAAAAGATGGTATGATTGCACTAATTGATCTTACTGATTAAAAAGAAAAAAAAAACGTTTGATCTTATTTGCACTATAAATGTCAACATACTTTCCAAATATATTATTTCAATCCTCCTGTGATTTCGGGTAATTAAAAGGACCATAAATATCTATACCATCCTTTCTAAATATATCGTTAGCTCTTCTATCCGTAAATCTCAGCCGTAGAAAAAATGTGTACCGATCGTAAGGTCCAAAATATAGGAGGAATTTTAGGGATTCAAAAACTTCCCTGTCATATTATATAAATTTATACACACACACATACATAGAGTGTCCCCTGCCGTGTTCGTATCCCCATTTTTTTAAAATTTTCGTGTCCCATATCTATGTTTGTATCCATGTCCATACTACATAGTGCTTTTGATGATTTTCATTTATTCCGTTTGCTACTTGAGATTTTATGAAAATTACTGTTTGACAACATGACAGAAAAGAAGTATATAGGTATTTTGGTTAGCAACAGAAATGTTCCAAATTAATTGTTTGCTAAATCATTAGGTGAAGTTCCAAAAGTAATATTCTACAGTATATACATTTGTGCAAAAGGAAATCAAAGGATAGAAACAAATCTTCTTAGTCCCTGTTGTCTCTACTCCTCTTGGTCAACTAATTTTCAACCCTTTCCATGTCAAAAGGAACTCAATCATTCCACTAGAGGCACATTCTCAAATAGACAAATACGTAAACACACCATACTTGTTAGTGGAAGTGATCCACCACAACTTTGTTGAAGTCACAAGGCAAAAATTGATGGCTTCTTAGTCGCTTACAAGGTGGGTAAACTTCAATTAGGCACAATCCTAGGGTGGTGTTCAGTTCTCCTCGTTGACCATACGACAAATAGTCTTCTTTGATTGGTATGAAAAAAAAGTCTTCCTTGATTTCTTTTAGGCAATTGATAATGCCAAAACTAAAAGTGTTGTTGCCAAAACTCACCCATGTGAATAGACTTCTTTGCCCTTCTCCCAATCTCACTCTACTTTACTCTCTCTCTCCCCTAAACAAAACCCAGTTCCAGCGCCGCTCCCTCTCATGCTTCCTGATTTTCTAAAACAGAAAAAAGAAAAGAAAAGAAGAAGAAGATAATCTATTTTGTAATCATTAACAAACTCAGTTTCTCTGGATTTCTCTTGATCATCTTTTCTGTTGATTTCATTACGTGCAACTGTGTGCAGATGCATGTGCCCAGCTGTAGAGGTCGACGAAGGCTGTGGAGAGAGGGGTGGAGGTGTTGGTGCTGACGGACGCACCCAAGATCGAGCGGAACGTTGTCGTTTCCTCCTCAGAGGTGGGTCGAGTAGGGCCGGACGTAGCAGAACGAGTGGCCGCCGGTGAAGCAGCCTCCGATTTTCCCCAGTCCGTTACCCATCGTAGGAAAAATTTGTAGAAGAAATTGAAGAAAAATTCAGTGGTATGAAGACAGAGATTGAAGAAATCTAGTTATTTTTTGTACTTATTGTGTTTTTTTCTCTCTAATTTTTCTGGGTTCTATAAATTATCATTCTTTTGTCCTAGAAAAGTTCAGGTGACGAAAAGCAAATATCTTTGGTAACCTTTTACTCCTATGATTCAATTCTTTAAGTTGTCTATTGATTTGCATGTTTTGTTCACTGGTTTTTTTTTAGGGAAGTCAACATATTCTGCCAAGGCTTGATTCGGTTTTTCTGTCTTTCCCATGTTTTCTCTGAAAACCAAATAAGGGTGTTGACTTCTTGTTATCTGGTGCTGGATCTTAAATGAGAAATTAGAGATTTTGCGGAAATCAAATGGCATGCCAGGTTTTGCATTCATGGACTTTTATTGGGTTAGTGGGTGTTTTGTGCATCAAGTGAAAGAATGAGAGGGAGCGGCAGTGCCAGGCGGTGGAGTTGGGGAGGGAGGGAGCGGCGGTGGAACTGGGTTTTGTTCAGAAAGAGGGAGAGAGAGTATAGTAGGGTGAGATTGGGAGGAGGGCAAAGAAGTCAATTCAAATGGGTCAGTTTTGGCAGCAACACTTTTGGTTTTGGCATTATCAGTTGCTTTCTTTTATAATGGTTATTACACTTACACAAGTTCATGTGGTTGCATAGCTGAGGTAGTTTTTGTTGTTACAACAGTTGGATATGCTGCTAAAAGGTTTGAGTTTCACTCAAAAGAAAGCATATTCACAGGTCAGATGGGCTGTTCTTAACACTGTCCTCACGTTGCGTCACCACGAAGGAGCACGGGCGAAACTAGCCGAGGGCATGTCTGAGGGAAGATCTGTGGGCTTTTGCATTGATAGTATTGAGAAAACTATAAATGCTGCAGACATTTAGGTTCAACTATGTTTTGGCACATCCCACACAATCATTTCTCCCCCCTCCTCTTGCTGAAAAATTGTAATTAATCTCTCTCTGTGTGCCTTTGAAACATCCCACACAATCATTTCCCAAACACCCCCCACCCCCCGCCCGCTAAAAAATTGTAATTAATCTCTCTCTCTCTGCCTTTGAAATGTAACGTGTACTTGTTCGCAAAAGTAAGGCTAAGGTCTAAGGCTAATCTTTTGCTCTTTGGGAATTACTTGTGTTTTAGATGGTTTAAGTAGTATTAGTTTGTGTGGTCTTTCGGGAAATAGTTTTGTTTTAGATGGTTTGAATATGAGTTTAAGTGGTGTTTGAACATGTTGAGGAAATGGGCAATGATACATTGAAGCATCGGTTCAAAGTGCGTTGTCAAAAATCTGCTTTGTGAAATTGGAGTATCACATTGCACAATCTGTATGATGTTTAGATCAAGAATTTTTCTATCTATTAAAAGTAATTTGCGTGAGAGGCTCTTTCGTGACACGATATTGGTAGCTCAATGATGGGATCTCTATTTTGACTTACATGGTAAATAATATATAGGGAAAATTTCAAAAAAGCCCCTGAACTTTCTGACAACTTGCAAAAAAACATCTGAACTTTCACTATTAACAAAAAAACACCTAAACTTTGCATTCCGTTAGCAATTAAACCCCTGCCGTCCAATTCCGTCAATTTTTAACGGATGGAGCTAACGGAAGGCGTTAACTTTTTATTTATTTTTACTTTTTAATTCAAAAATTACTTTTAACTCTTTCTTTTTTTTATTGGTAAATAAATATACAATAAAGTTCTTTTTTTTTCTTACTATTTATCAAAAATTACTTTAACCATATTTTTTATTTTCAAATTTTACCCCCCCCCCCCCCCCCCCCCCCCCCCCCCCCCCCCCCCTTTTTTGCTTATTAGAATCAACTCCACACCACCAATTAACCCCACAACCAACCGCCAAAGCCTTAGCCACAATTTCAGAAATTCAAAAGTTCTTTTAACCTCCTCTTTGTAACCTTTTTTTTTTTTTAGTACTTTTACTTCCAAAAATTATTTTTAACTCATTCTTTTTTTTAGTCATAAATAAATATGCAATAAATAGTAAAAATGGGCTAAAGTTATTATTATAAATAGTAAAGATTAGAGTTAAAGTAATTTTTGATAAATAGTAAGAAAAAAACTTTATTTCATATTTATTTACTACTAAAAATAAAGAGTTAAAAGTAATTTTGGAAGTAAAAAATATAAAAAGCAAGAATGCTAAAAAAAAGAGTAATTTCGAATTTCTAAAATTAGAGCTAGAGCTTTGGTAGTTGATTGGTGGAGTGGGGTTAAAGTTCTAAAAAAAAAAAGAGGGAGAGAGAGAGAGAGAGAGAGAGAGAGAGAGAGAGAGAGAGAGAGAGAGAAGGGGAAAGGTACAATTTGAAAGTAACAAAAAAGATGGTGAGAGAGAGAGAGAGAGAGAGAGAGAGAGAGAGAAGGGGAAAGGTACAATTTGAAAGTAACAAAAAAGATGGTGGTTAAAGTTATTTTTGTAAATAGTAAAAAATAGAGTTAAAGTAATTTTTGATAAATAGTAAGAAAAAAAAAAGAACTTTATGGCACATTTATTTACCAATAAAAAAAAGAAAGAGTTAAAAGTAATTTTTGAATGTAAAAAGTAAAAAAAAATAAAAAGTTAACGCCTTCCGTTAGCTCCATCCGTTAAAAATTGACGGAATTGGACGGCAGGGGTTTAATTGCTAACGGAATGCAAAGTTTAGGTGTTTTTTTGTTAATAGTGAAAGTTCAGGTGTTTTTTTGCAAGTTGTCAGAAAGTTCAGGGGCTTTTTTGAAATTTTCCCTAATATATAACTATGAGGAAGCTGGATTCATTTTCATCTTTGGGTCTAGCTTCTCTGCAGGCTTCGCGAGCAAGTTCTGAGAGAACTAGGGTCAGACTGTTAGAGACATATTCAAGAAAGTTAAGGTAAGCATAATGTTCATTCAAGAAAGTTAGAATGAGCAAAATTTTCATTTCTTGAGTCTTTATCAAACCAGTCTTGTGGTTTTAAATGTTGGGGAGACATGGCAAGACACCTTTTTCTTGTGGTCTGGGAATAATCTTGGCGAGTTTATGAAAACTCCAGATCAATTATAGTGGAATAGGTAGTGTCACCAGGAGTTGGGTTTGCTGTAGATGTGCACGATAGCTGGTAAAAATGTGAACCATCTTTCTGCTCTTTTCCAAATCCATCTCTCGTTATTCTCTAAGAATGGTTTCTTTTTGTGGATTGAATGTCTCGTACAATAATATGCAATGGAAATTAGATCGTACTCATCTCTAGCCATTGTTGTTCAATACTAAGTTGAACACCAATCTCATAGTAATTTTTTTAAGTGTCTTTTAACCTAAGCATGACTTTGATGTCTTGATTTGATAGATATCATTGGCTTTATATAAATGATAGGCTAGAGACTCACCTTACTAAACCTTAAGGCCTAAAAAAGTAGGGGTGTTGATAATATTGAAAGGTCTTGTTTGATTTGCAGATTTTTGCAAATTAAAATCTATGAGATTAATAGTCCTGAGATTGTTAGTCCTTGAACTATTTGTCCGGGATTAATTTCATCTAGTATAATTCTATGGGATCCCATGTTTGATTCATATAGGATAAGGAACGGTTTTTTTTTTTTTAAACAAATTTTAAAAAAAGTTTCTGAAAAAAGTTTTTTTTATGAAAAAAGAAACTTTTGAATTTTTTTCAAAAAAAAAATAGTTTTCCAAGAATAATTAACAAATTTTTTTTATTACTAATTATTTTTTGGAAAGGGATTTTTTATTTTTATTTTTGCAAAAACTACTTTTTTAAAATTTTTTTTTGAAAAATAGTGTTTGAATTTAGTTTTTTTCAAAAAGAGTTTTGAAAACAGATTTTTTTTCAAAAAAAACTAGTTGTTGAATTTTTTACAATTTTTTTTTTGTGAAAACTATTTTGGAATTATTTTTTTGGAAAAGGAAGTTTTGAAAAACATTTTCCAAAAAATTTATGAAAATAGTTTCTTATTAAAAATATTTTGGGAAGACATTTTTTTGATATATATATTTTACATACGATAACTTTGAAAGTACTTTTTGAGAATAATTCCAATATCATCCGAATATTTTTTATAACAATCATTTCTTTGTTAATCCTACCCAATCCCACCTCATTTAGTACCTTATATAAAGATAAAATTAATATTGGATTAATAATCTCGACGGTCCATTTCAGAAACTAAACATCCCAACTCCTCTGGCATTATTCAGTACCTTACATAGGGATAAAATTAATACTAGGTTAATAATCCCAACAATTATTTCAGAAATTAAACATCTAATTACTTGAAATTAAGTACAATTTAGTCCGAATCCCTGCAATTACTCGGCTAATCAAACGAGGACTTAAAGTTAAAAGCGTTCATGAATGACATTAAATTCGTTACTAGCCAGTTGGAGTATCTTGTAAAATCTTTTCTTTATTTCGTCGTAGCCCATGAGATTTGGGAGATTTTGAACGAAACCCTACATTGCCGTAGCAACGGTACAACGAAGTTCAAGTTGAACAGGAGCGCCCACAAGTTCAAACTCTCTCTCTCTCTCTCTCTCTCTCTCTCTCTCCGCGATGTGCCGCGCCACCGTCCTCTCTCTCTCTCTCTCTCTCTCTCTCTCTCTCTCTCTCTCTCTCTCTCTCTCCCTACATGTATAGTTCAAACTAGGGTATAAGATTTACGTTTCTCCTTAGAACTAAATATGGAAATCCCTGTTTGTTTCCACTCGTTGAACCAACACAACGAAGTAAAACCCTAGCTCCAGTTCTGAATCGTCGATACACGTACGCACGAATAGGAGCGGTGATTCGTAGCGAACCAAGAGAGAAACTAAGTTTCGCGAAGAATACCGGTATTCTTCTCTCAATCGAACTTTCAAGCCTCGATTCAGCGTCTCCATTTATCATCGACTATCTAATCACATCTTTCGCAGACCGATCGATTCAGGTAAACACATGAACAGAACAATTTATTCGCCTTACCCGATGTCGTCCAGATGGTTTCCCAATGCTGTCCCCAAATACCTGCCTCGTACCCGGTACGTGTTTGCTGTAATGGCGGTACGTGTTTGCTGTAATGGCCATACGCATGCATACTGGGCATACGGCGACTGCGTACTGGGCATACGCATACTGCGACTTTTTCCGGCGTACCCGTGCTTCATAGGGTGGTTAGTTTTTATGTATGAATTTCCCTAATATCTAAGCCTACAAAAAAAAATTCAATCAAACGGCAATGTTATGAATGTAGAGGTATGGAGCAACACCACGAATTGGGATTGTCCATGTTTGATTTATTTCATCTCAAAGGGCTAGGGCTATCTCTTCCCTTGAAATTCTATCCCGTATTTTGATTTCAATTGGTAACTGGTTGGATTTTGGTTTCGTGTCAAACACTGGGTCTTTCTCTCCATGACTGATTCTATTCAGTTATATGATTCTTCTTGTTGAATGTTTGTTCATTTTTGTTTTGTTTGCTGTACACCAAATTTGGCTAGGAGTTATGATTGTTTTTTGTTACTAATAATGATGGGTTTTTGGTGACAATCTGTTCCAGGGTTTTGGTTTTGTTGTCCTATACCTCTCTTTTTTTTTTTTTGTTCGAAGTGGAAATTTTTTAGTAAATGATGGTCCTTAACGTCTTCCTCGTGATATTTTTGCGCTCTGATGAAGGATGGATGTAGAATATGTTGGACTTCATCTACAGAACTGTTTCCAGCAAAGAATGATTGGAGTCTTCATACTAGAATTAAAGGATGTGTTATGCTTTGTGAAACTACCAAAACAACCACAACATTGGAAGAAACCCTAATCTGTTCTCGATTTTCCATTATCTATTTGGGTATCCATTTCCCTCGTGCAATTTTTAAAGGAAAAGTTTATCTCGAAAGCAATTGAAAATGAATTGTTTTTGTTGTTTTGCTGTGTTAGTCTTTGTTTCGACAGATCTTAGAATGATAAAAGAATGTGCAAGTCAAGTATTTTTTATTTTATTTTTATCATGCAAGTCAAGTTTATTGATGTGGGCATAATAAATGAATGAATATGCATCTTGTTTGGATCTGGGGCCATATTGGATACAATAATCAGTTGTGCCCACGAAATGGTGCAGTCCCAAGCACTAAAAGGTGACCTGATTTTTTACGCTCCTGTTGTTTGACCAGAAACTAAATAAAGCCCTTTTTGTTTGACCTAAATTGCGAATTGGACGAACTGTAACACATGTTTAAAACCGAGAAATTTATCTTCATATTTCACGGTGTGTTTTATGTCGGGGTGGCAAACGGGCGGGTTTGGGTCAAATTGGGTAAGTTGTTAGTGGGTTGGGTCTTTAATGGGTCATTGACCCATTTAGACCCGTTAACTATGAGTCTAATTACCCATACCCAACCCGACCCATTTATTTTAAAGCAAACCCGACCCGCCCATTAACCCAATTATATATAAACTAAAAATTATGATCGAAAAATTAGAAAAGTAAAAAAAAATTATGATCGAAACTCATAAATTTTTTCAAAAAGACGAGAATAAGTAATTTTTTTTGTCTTATTGATTTTTTTTGTCTTATTGATTTTTTTTTGTCTTTATTCAAAAAGTTATAAGTTTCGATCAAATTTTTTTACTTTTCTGATTCCTCTCATCAAAACAAATTAATAAGTCGCAAAAATATGACACAAAACAAAAAAAAATGCAAAAAAAAATTGAATAAGGACAAAAAAATAAGTCAATTTTTTAATCCAAACCCTTTGCGGGACTACCATGAGAGAAATTTATTCACGGCGGAGCACAATTTCACGGGTCCATTCGCGCAATTAATGGATGAGATGTGTTTTCAATTTTGACTGATCAAAATAATTGTTACCGGTCACAATTGATTTTGAATTCGGACCATTCAAAATATTTTTGGACCCGTGTGATGTAGCACAAAACAATTGAATAAAAGAGGGAGAATGCCATGCTCATGTGGGGGGAAAGAGAGAGAGACGGGGGGGTGGGCAGGGGGGGAGAGAGAGAGAGAGAGGGGCGGGGGGAAAGAGAGAGAGAGAGAGAGAGAGAGAGGGGGGGGGGGGGGGGGGGGCAGGGGGGAGAGAGAGAGAGCGGGGGGGGAGAGAGGGGCAGGGGGAGGGAGAGAGACAGATGGAATTTGGGACCAATTAAGAGATGGAATTTGGTGGGTTACTTTCATTGCCCATTGGGTCATTTAAGTTGACCCAATTAATGCCCAATTATGACCCAATTAATAATGGGTTAGTTTGGTTTGAACCCATTCTTACCCAACTAATAAATGGGTTGGGTTGGGTCTATTTTCTAGTTGATGGGTCTGGGTTTGTTAATGGGTCTGGGTTCAATTTGCCACCCATAGTTTTATGGTAGGCTTAGAGCAAAATTATCCTTCCAAGCTCCATTTTAATAGCTGCCATTATTCTTGCCGTTTTCCCATAATTTTTGTTTTACTCACATCACAAGGGATTATGTGTTCCTTTTTATGCTATGGCGGGTTATATGTCTGTGTTCCAACGGGTTGGGGTAGAATGTATTATCCGGTTTAGTTTTGATGCTGGTTTTATAAGTCTTTCCTTTGGAATTCAGCAAGGACTTGAAGGTGAGATCACACGGAGGATGTTGACTCATAAGTCATGGGATCTTTCATCTGCCAAAGACCCTATACGGCAGGGACGGCTCCTACTTTGATCCAATCTATTAAGGTGTGTTGTTTCATTTATCTTTCTTTCTTTACTTTTTAGTGACAATAGCGTTTTCTTCCCATAACTAATACCTTTGAGGAATCATGCCTTCACAGTTCTTCACTTTCTCATGTTTGTGTTTGAGGCTACATCTGTGCTTCAATAGAGTTGTTTTGCAAAAAGCTCAAGCTTGTGAGAAGATCATTACTTAGTTAATAGAAAATTCTCTATGTGTTAGTTAATAGAAAATTCTATACGTGTACATAACCGAGGGAATTGGCTTTTATTTCTAATTTTTGGATAAGCCTCTTCTGGTAAACTAATGTGTAAGTTTCTTTCCTCCACGACTTGTTTTAACACCAAAGTTGCAGGTTTCAAACTTGGTAATACAACGTCTAATATGCTTAATCAGCTTTCTAATGAACACTGGCTTGAAAATTGGTGTGGCTCACAACCGAAAATCCTTTGAAAACTGGTGTATCCACATGTTTTGGTGCTTTGTCGGGTGTAGATAATATCCATTACGAGACAGAATACAGAAGAGAATGGTGCACTAGCAAGGGGAAACCCTCTCCCTGCTCCCTTTTTGCTAGGAAGTTCAATAAACTTGCTGCTCTTCCACTTCTTAATATGGTAAATTTTGTACTTCCTATGATTTCTCTTCATTCTTGTTAAAGATTTCCAAAGGAAATGACAACTTGTGCAATTATTTACTCTATTTAGTTTTTGTAAAGCAGATTTCATATTTCACTGGCATAACCAAAATTTTAATTTTTTTTATTGTTTTTTAATGCTGTATGTTAACAGTCTATATTTGGAGCTTCATGAATGGCGTAGGGCCAATTCCTTCTAAGATTGGTAGCTTGAAGATGCTTCAACATCTGGACTTGAGCAACCACATGCTATCTGAAATGTTGAAACCGAAAGTACCACATCAGATGTTGCCAATGACTAATTGAACTTCTAGAGGGCACATAGTATATATCACTAATAGATGATTAGTTTTCTAGTTTATTTGCTGTGTAGATTGTCTTTTGTCCCGTCTTACATGAACGAATTTTGCAATTTCAGTGTTACTATGTCTCTGCATGCTTAAATGGTTCTTAATACTTGTGTTCATTCTCTGCAAAGCTTGTATGAGTGATGACTTGCATTACCTATATTAAACTGTCATGCTTCAATAAGTAGTAATTAGAATCTAATTGCTGATTGGAGAACATAATATTCTTTCCTGACCTCAAATCAGCAGCATGCTGCTTGAACTGTGTTGTAAACATTACCTCTACTATTCTTGTAGTCTAGATTACACTATCCAATATGTTGTCATGAGTAGTATGATAATATCCCACGTAGGCCTTCAATATTTGTTGTCTTTGAGCTGCATCTTTTTGGAGGCAACGGAACACAGAAAGGTAGAAGATCCATGGATAATTTTTTGTGGGAATTCAGTGTATTTTGTATGAATTTGCAAACAACTACAAATCTGGACTTTCTCCCATCATCAATATAATTATGTACCATACTCCATTTTCATGATGTTCTTTTTCTACTTAACATCACTATAAATACTAACAACATGCATATATTAGCTTCCCAACTATCAATTACACCGATGAGCAGTGAGCAAGCATAAACGCGAGAAGCATGAGGCATTACACTATATATATATATATATATATGTGTGTGTGTGTGTGTGTGTGTCTGTGTGTGTGTGTTTGTGTGTGTGTAAATATATTTTATGAATGCTCTAACTTTACTTTGACTGTCATGAATGCTACCTTTGAGGGTACGTGGGCGTGGTCATTGGAGTAGTCCACTAGGAAGCTTTGAAGGGAAAGGAGTGCTCTTAAGTCTTAAGCTTTCTACTTCTTCCGATGTGGGACAAGTTCATGCTTAAATGAACTCCCTTTGTTCGCCTTTTTAGTTCCTCATCGGTCCTCCACAAAACTAAGCAAAGCAGGATACCTGCAAGATGAGGGCTCCACCATGCTATTGCATGTGCTGAACCTGGCTATAACTTTCCGAGCTTAGGCGACCCGAGCTCGAGCCTAACATTTGGAGCTTGACTCAAGCCCGAGCTGACCTAATCTTATGCGAGCCAAGCTTGAACAGCTTAAAGCTTGATTGCTTGTTTACAATCCAACACACAATTGTTCTTTCCTTTCTATTGGGCTTTTGTATATTAGTACATAACTTGCATCATTTTGATTGTTACAGATTTGCATCTTCCATTCGCTGCTTCTCTCTCTCTCTCTCGTACAATGGTAGACTCAATCGTTCTGTGGCGCCAAATACTAGCCGATGACAATCACATCAGTCTTCTCCATCATTTCTTCTCTCACAAGGTCTCTGCTCTTACCCATTTCTACAAACATGAAAGAAACAGATTTATAGTTCAGAAATACTAAAATTTTCTTTTGGGCATCCATCCACCAAACCAGTTCATCGGTGAAAGATGTGTAGGAATTTTTCCAGGTTTTTAACTCTAAATACAAACCTAATTCAGTTCCGATCAGTCTTGGAATCCAATTTTATCCAAGTAATCAATCTGTCTTCTCTTTGTGCATCGTGTGCGAAAGTAAAGTTTTTGCATATAGCTCTTTGATTCCATGTTTATGGTATGGACTGCTTTTTTATCTGTCTCAGATCTATCTATCTACTCTCTGTTGCTCTAATTTTTCTTTCAACTTAAAATGTGAAATTGGATTAGAAATAGAGAAGTTGTTTCCGGATTGAAATTGGAGGTGAATGAAGAGAAAAAAGGTATAAAGACTAATTGTTTGGAGTCAATATCCTCTTCCTGCAGGTTGGCATAAGCAAAGAAATAGATTTTTGATCCCCTTGGTTACGTTTTCCATGAATATGTCCGTGCTTTCCTATTATGTAGTCAGTAATTCGTAGGCTTCATTCTTCAATTTCCTACATGTCCATGTTGTGTGTGTGTGAATTAGCAATTTAGCATGTTGGCAAGGTTACATATTTCTGTCTCATTTACTAAGACATTGAAGCTTTAAGTGGCATTATATTACCGTTGAACTTCCATTGTTTAAGCTGCGTAGGATTAAACTGTTTGTGTGCAAGAATGAGTAACTTCAATTTTTCTCTTGCTTGGACAGATCATAAGGAAAAGTTAATCCCAAGGGACATTGTCAAATAGTGCTAACATTGGTTGGTTATGGAGTTTTTGAGATCAATTCCAGTTATGGTGTTTCAGGAAAATGAGTTGTACTGGATGATGCTGAATCCGTGGGATGAGAATGAAAATAGGTCCATTATAGAGTGTAGTTTGATACTGATCACGTTGGTAGTGCGCTAAGAAAAATTTAGTCGGGAATAATTTGATTGTTGAAAGGCTTATAATAATTGTACTTAATTGTTGGAAGGGTTATCATAAACTAAAGTATTGAAAAGTTCTATCTTTGTGCTCAAATGTTCACCATGCAGCAAATTGCGTTGACATGAGTGAGATGTAAGTGACCTTAAAGGGCTCCATCCAATACCTAGCCAATAAAAGACTTTGTGTGCAATGTTTATATTGAATTATCTATCCAGCCCATCCTTCAAGGAGATTGGTGGAATCTGAGATAGTAGAATTTTGAGTTTTTTGGAACTTTATGTGCATACCTTTTGCTACTAGATTCATGTTGCAGCAAGTACTTTTGTTTTCTTTTCTGTATCTTGAAGATTTTGACTTAATAGTAATACAAATTAGGGTAGTAATCTTTCTTTGTAATCTCTTAATTTTAAATGCAGAAGAGTTTAATGGTATGTTATCATGGTAGTGCGTAGTCGGTTAATTTGAGCATGTAACAAGGTTACTCGTTTCTTGAATCGAAAGAAAAAATTGAATATATTAAACTGTGAAGAACCTTCCATTTGAGTTGTCGTCGGAGACTCTCTAAAGATTTAAAATGCCGAGGGAGATGCAAAATTAGTCATCTTCAGATTATTGGAACTCATAATATTTCAAAATGTTCTCATATTATTGAATTTTGATAAGTTGGCTACTTATTATAGATAGTCTTTGTCATCCTTTACAATTCCAATAGCAATAGCAAATGTGAATCTAATACGTGGGGGCTAATTTCTTTGTCTTATATCTGGATACATGTTTAATCTTTGTGATGTTACACACATGAGACAGGAAAGTGATGTAATTGTCAGCTATCAACGTATGCTTTAAAACCCAAAACCAATATGCAGAGGAGTTTGAAAGGGTGCGTAGTCATATACACAAGTTTACTTCTATTTGCATATACTACAAAAGATTCCTTCAAATGCCAATGTTTTGCCTCGTTAGTGTCTACGAGAGTGGGCTATGAGTTATTCAGTTTTCAGATCAAAGATTATTGGTCAGGTAGACTGAATCTTTGAGATTTATATTGCCTGATTTGAGTTTGCTCTCATCGATTCATAACATTTCTATGTCATTGCACTGAGTTAGATTGAGCCTTCGAATCAAGCATAACATTTCTATGTAATTGCACTGAGTTAGATTGAGCCTTCAAATCAAGCATAACATTTCTATGTAATTGCTCTAGTGGTCCTCTCTGGTCATTTTCCTCTCTGCCCATTCTGTGCACGGAGATTGGAAGGAAACAAATGAAGGGAAGGTGTAAGAAGGTATTCTAGCTTAAGAAAATTTAGTGAATAACAATATGGCATGAGAGGAATTCGACATGCTTTGACGGGATCGAAAAGCCTCTGTTTAGAATCAAAAGTAATTTGGTTAGTAGTTTGTATAGTGGGACAAAGGGGAATGTTATCCCTCTCTGGATCAATTTTTAGATTAGTTTGAGCTTTTCATTTCAAAAGGATTTTTCCTCTTGGGAAAGGGAAAGTCCTTAGCTTTCTATTACCTAAGCAGAGTGGCTGCTCTACTGCACCAACCATTTTTTCATGCTTGCTTGCTCGACCGATGTTAACCACCATCCTTGCGGCGGTGGTTAATGAGTAAAACGTATGTTGGAAAGAGTGGAGAAATCCTTGAATGTGTAAATAAATCTGGGAAATGTTGAAATTCTAATCTTTTCGGCATTGTGATTATACTATTCACCACCCTCTAGCATGACTGCTTGTAAAATTAGTTTAACCTTTTTAATTGCCAGACTTTCTACTGTTGGGCGCAAGATGCTGCTCTTAGTGTCACCAACAAAATAATGGAATCTGATTTGGCTGTACCTGAGGTCAACGTATGTGCAGCAGCAATGCAACTTATGCTTAAAATTCTGAATTGGGACTTCTGGTATGGCACAAATGCAGTTACGGGTTGAAAAAGTGCCATAGATGTATATTCAGCCGAAGTTAGATATGAAGGTGCAAAGAGGTCTGATTGCGTCCTAGTGCAGGTAACAAATGGACATAATGTGTGAAAGTTGTGGCTGTCAGGATACATGTTGCACCATTCTCCATCATTTTACTTTCTTGACAATTTGTTAAAGACAATTTTGACATATTATATTCCAGTGAGAAACCAACCTTCTCTAGTGCTGCAACGAAATTGTACTATTGAAATTCTGCTTTCAACAAATTCTGATTACGTGGAAGATGCCACTGATAGAATTTAATCACATCTGATTGATTGACCTTGAAAAATTTACCTCTCTCTGACCCCTTGCTGGAACGTCTTGTAGCCTGGCTCTTCTTGGCGTGATGTTTTGATAACAAGTTTTCACATTGGGTGGCTTTTGAGTTTGTATGGTGCACTTAGAAAGAAGTTCTTGTGTGAAGGTTATTGGCTTGATTGTCCTATTGCAGTCTCTGCACGGAAACTTATTGTACAGTTCTGTTCCTTGATGGGAACTATATTTCCATCTGGTATAAACCTTTTCTTCCACTTTCCCCTCAATAGTTAGTTTTGCTTTTGCTTTCTCACATATGTTATTTAGTTGAAAATGACTACTTGCATCCGATGTATAATTTTCGCTGTCAGAGGACTCTATATACTGAAATCATTTTAATGTAACTGGGGAACCGGTTTGTATTTTAGGTACCATCCCTGTGACTGTCCACCTGATGCCATTGCAAATGCTATTGAATGTGGAAAAAGCGAAAGGTTCTATTCCTGCAGTTGCTTCTGCACCCTCTCACTCTCTCTCTCTCTCTCTCTCTCTCTCCTGGACTTTTTATGCATTGTTTGATGCCTCATCTGTTATTTGGCTGTGTTCAGTGAGATGCTTGATGGTTGCCGTGCACTCTTAGCCATAACAACTGTAACAACGCCTCTTGTGTTTGACCAATTGTTGAAGTCCATAAAGTCAGTTATATGATATTTCATTGTGTTCTTCATAATTATTGAGAGTATGTTATGTTAAATGAAGGTCAAAATTATATTTAGTAATTGCTTTTTTGCATGTGGCTCTCGAAAGCTGACTTTTTTTTGCTTGATGTTCAGCCCATTTGGTACTCTTAGCCTGTTGTCTGCCTTGACATGTGAAGTTGTTAAAGTCCTTATGGCTAATTTTACCGTAGAGGAGACGTGGAGTTGGGTGGCACGGGATATCTTATTAGATACTTGGACTGCAGTTCTCATGGTATGTGTTTCTGTCGACTTCTAATGTGGATTGGATATGATTTCACACGTGCAGGAGGTCACTTGTCTGTTTTTTTTTTTTGTGTACTTGTGACAGTCCTAGATCTTAGCATATTGTTTTAATGGTTTGGCCCTCATTCTTTGTCACCACCATTTCTGGGGTCTGTAAATTATCGTAATCATTAAGACTTTTTTATGCACATGCTGAGGTTTGAGCGCATTGAGATGCTTCTGAAATATGGCTTTCTTCGAGGATTGTTATGTGATGTTCCAGCTACTGAACTAGAGAACTTGTTCCATACATTAACAGCCAGCGGATAACACAGGTCTGAAGCTTCCACCAGAAGGGGTCAATGCTGCAGCCAATCTATTCTCCTTGATTGTAGAGTCTGAATTAAAGGGTAATTCTGATATCTTCACATCATGTTGCTTTTCTGTTGCTCGGTTGGCAAGTTTTCAGTTAATTAATCGGCTTATAACATGATCTGATGTTATAGCGGCTTCAGCATCGGCCTTCATTGATGAGAGTGAATCTGAATACATACAGGCTTCTGGTATGCCACTACGCCATTTTTATGGTGTACTGAATTTCTTTTCTATCACCTTTCTTGCTTACATAGTCATCAGTCATGTTTTTGCATTTACCATCTTTGTTTCAATAATTGATCTGTTTTCTTTGCAGGCATGGATGCAAGGTTAAGTTCTTATGGTCTTATTGCCTGAGCAGCGATTGATGCCACCATTCCTTTACTCACTAGATTATTCTCTGAGCGTTTTGCGAGGCTTCATGAGGTACTTTTTTGTTTCCTCTACCAAAGATAAGAAATCTTAGTTAAATCTAGTGCTTGTTGGTGGATATGATGAGTTATTTTGTACGTCCTCAATGGCTCTATTGCGTAAGGGTGGATTTTTTTGGGATTGTGCAACTCTTGAGAGAATGCAAGAGTTTTTGAGAATACGAGGTCCAAGATTTAGAAGGTTCAAGGAAAAGATGTAATACTTGTTTTCCACCTTCTTGCAAGGGTATCCCTTGTCCTTTATTAATAAGGATTGGAAGGCAGTGTGTGAGATATAGTTTTGTTTTGTTTTTTTCCCCCCATATTTTCTTTCTTTTGGGGAGGATTTTGTGTACTCCTTTGTGCACCGAATGTGCTTTTTCTCGTTGTTCATAATATAGAAAATTGTTGCTTATGCAAATGGAAATCATAAATGAATGGGTGACTGAAGGCTTTCTTAGTAAGTAGCTTTCAGACCACTTCGTAATGATATCCATGTCCCATGTTTTGCACATTTCTTGTTTAATATTAGGTGGCCTTTAAGGAGGGTCTGATCTTTATTTCTACTGTTTTTGCAGGAAAGAGGCACAAAAGATCCCACAGAAACTCTGGAAGAGCTTTACTCACCGTTACTACTAATGGGCCACATTCTTGCAGATGAAGGGGAGGGAGAAATGCCTTTGGCATTGATTTATTTTTTCCATCCTGCTACTATTGCCATCTCGATTTTCCTCTTAGAAACCGTGTTGGGTAATTCTACTTATCTATCTGTTCTGAAATTTAAATATCTTAAAACATTCAACTCGAATCCAATTGGGAATGAATAGAGACGTCGCCTAGGCTCATAGTCTAGTTTTTGGGGTATTAAATAATCCCTGAGAGACAAGATCTATCAGTCCTCACGTTCGACCCTTCTCAAATATGGAGAGGTAAAACAAAAGATCCATAACATGGGGTCACAAAGGAACAAGGTGCACTTAATGCACAAACAAGGGGACAATCAATCAACAAAGTTTTAAAGCGTCCAAAGGCCTAGCTCCAATACTATGATAAAGCAACCAACTCAAATATATTGAAAATGAGTGGAGAGGCTACCCAAGCTCATATACTAGTTATGCAGCTAATAAATAATCTATGTTAGACAAGCTCTAACAAGATAGTGCTTATCTGAGGTTTTTCACATTTAATGTCCATGACATTCTGGTCTGGCAATTGCAGATTTATACTATGTGGTATTTGGAATGCTTCAAAAAGTCAAATCATATGTATATTACAAGTTCATTGGTAGCTACTAACGTACCAATACCACATGCATCTAACTGGTGTTATTTCACAGCTGCGTGGGGCTTATTATTTGCTAGCTTCCAAGTCAACATTTACTTAGTCCGTCCCAAATTCTTGATCCATCTTCCCATTTTGGGATGTCCCAAATTGTTAGTCCTCTTAAAATTCACAACTGAAAATCTTTATTTTTTTCAGAAGTATCCCTCACCAATGGATATGAATGTTGTAAAATTTGCAAGGGTTTATGTGCTGCACCCTGCAGTCGCAGATGCTCAACCACCTAAGATGAATCAATAGGCTCTTGTATGCAATTATTCTTGTTGATTTAGTTATTTTGTTTATCGATTGTCATGTCTTTGTATCTCCCTACTTATCTATGAGTGTCAAACATCAATGCTGCATCTAATTCTGGTTTTTAGTTTTTTTCTCTTCTGAAAACTCAAATCTTATACTGTTGTTATCAATCTAATACCTTAGAAGTCAGCTCAAATCTTTATTTTTTTTCAGAAGTATCCCTCACAAATGACTCCTAAGTGAGGATTCCATATGACATGAATAGTCCGCATTTATTTTTCAATTTCGTCTGCATGGGCTCTCCCAGCAAGCTCTGAAGAATGGCTTCCAAATTTTGGCTGCCAAAGATTGGGTTACACTAGTCATATATTTAGGACTGGAAAGAAAGAGAGAGGGAGAGTTTAAGAAAGATAGGGTAGGGGTACCTTCACTTTTTACATTCTATATGTATTATGTACGCTTCTAACACACTTTTGCTACTCCATTACCAAATGATTACAAATCCTTTTTAAAAAAATAGGTACCAATATCATCACTTTCTGTCACATAACACAGTAAAGGAGCCAAATTTGGCCATCATATTGGAGATGCTGAAGTATATTTTGGTTGTGAATTGCTATGTAGCACGGACTCGGATACGGACACTGACACGGGACATGACAATTCTAAAAAAATGGAGATACGGACACCGCCGGAGACACACCACATGTATAAATAAATAAATAAATAAATAAATATATATATATATATATATCTACATACATATAAAAAAAAATTATGAACCATTGTATATGAATAATTTCACAAATTGTATTAATTTTTTTCAAAGGTATAATTACAGTTTAACCCAAATGTTTTGAATAATTTCATATTAACCCCAAAATTTTTTTAAAAATATTACATTTGACCCCGGCGTGTCCCCAACCGTGTCCCCTATCAAAAAATAATAAAAATTATTATGTGTCCCCGCTGTGTCCACGTATTCGCCATGTCCCCGTATCCAATACGTGGACACGGCGCCCTTTTGAAGTATTAGTGCTACATAGGTGAATTGGTAATGTAAAGCCATTGTGTGCGTATTCCAATTGTTGCTTTAAGGAAACAACTCTGATTGTTGATGAAATTGTGTGATATTCAGGTTCCAAACGCCATCCAAACTCATTTTGTGGACTCCATGGAAATACAAAAACATCCTGTCATTGTACTTTCTAGGTAAGGTTTGGAAGATCTTTTATTTTGAATTTTTATCTTTATTACTGAAACAATAGATCTGATATTTCGAATAGGTTACCAACTTGAACTTGTTCTGGCCACAGTTGTCCTGAAGACAACAAGCAAAAAAACAGCTTCATGTGATATATAGCAATGTAGCCATACGATCTGTTATTCATAGGATTGTCTCTTTAATTGTCATATGTTCCCAAATTATGTCCATTGTTTCAACAATCCTATTAGCCATAATGGTGGATTAGCAAGTAAATCATTTAGTATATGTTTTGAGTGCTCAAACAACATGAGGTTGCATGCTTTCTTAGCTGAGCTGCAGAGTCTAGCCAATTTAACAATGCTCAAGCATTTAAGAATCTCCAAATACTAAATCCAACCTTTTTTTTTTGATAGGCAATACTAAATCCAACCTTAAAAGTTTAGCGCACAAGGACAAAACCAATATTACTTCTATCAAGATAGCAAACCAAAATTAATAAAGAACCTTGAACCAGCATGTTGAAGACATGTCATAGATTTGAAAGAAAGGGTGGAGAGTGGGGTGAGATAACAGACTTAGCAAAGAAAATTTGAAAAAGACTCAGATTTAAGTGTTTCACATAAAAAGAGGAAAAGAACCTTAGAGAGGAGGGATAAGCAGAAGCAAATTCGATTTTTGGCCGTCAACATTAACTACTGACCATCTTCTTTCTCTATCATAGAAGGACATCCTTGAAGTCATTTTCAAAGCAATAAGAAAGTCATTGAATGATTCTCATGAGCTCTAGTTGATCAATTGATTAGATATTATTACTATTATTGATCCTGAAATCAATCCTTTTGCATAAGGGGCGATAATCCCTCACTAGAAATTGGGCTTTTTCCATGGTTTCAATCACTTCTTCAGCCCCCATTCTTCCTGCCAGGACCAACACACCATAGAAAGATCAGTCTACTTGTTGATGTCACTGAATCTTCACTTTACTCCACGTCAGTCCCCTTTTGTCATAAGGCGTGAAATTAGACCAAGGGGAATCTCCACAGGAGGTAGTCCCTTATATTTCACACATATGCGATCGAGACACAACCTCAGGGTATGGGAAAGATGTGTCCGGAATTAAGAGAGGTGTCCGGAAAGAAGCTTTAATTCGAAGGAATAATGGTTGAAGGGCTTTCAAATATGGGCTAGGTAGTTATAGAGCATAGATAGGACTCGTGCCTGGCTTTACATAGGGTGGGCATAGCTTCCCGACAATTACCCCACAATTTCAAAATCCTTATAAACGGCCTCTTCCTGAAAGTTTTATGCATCAGCGATTCTGGAAGTACAGTTTTTTGTTAGCAGTTGGTTTTTTGGTAAATGCTAACGTGACAGGGTTACAATCCCACCAAACTTCAGTCTTCACATAATGGAAAGTATGCACATGTATTTTTAGACAACCCTATCATTTCAAGCCGTGAAATTTTCACTTTTAGACAGTTAAATCAGCGTTTGTCAATTTTTTTGTTGGAAGCAGTGATGTTCCGAGTTCGGTGTGGCATTTGATTTATGTTGGCCAGTTCCCACTCCTCCCAGTTAAAGCAGTGATTTGAAACCACAAAATCACATCACTGAAATTGAATTCTTTTCTGTGTATAAAAGTCGTCAGGAATGCCAGGAGCTTTCCATAATTTGGTCACCAGGATGCTTTTTTGTGTCTTTCTTCTTTCCTGATTGTGATAGGAAAATGTTCTCCTGCTGAGAATTCATTGAGAATCCTTGGTAAAGTAAGAAAATCTGGTTTGGTTGGTGGTTCCTGATTGGTCACTCTTTCTCTTCTCTCGTCAGATCTATTGCTCCCGACTTCTCTCCATCAGCCTCTCTCTTCCGTCCTTCTCCTCTTTATTCCAAGATGTCGTCCGTTGATTTTAATCGCAATCTGAGTTCTACAAAGTTTCCGTCAAGTGTGTTCGGTACAACTGTTCCTTCAAAGTCAGTAGTAAAAACCCTTGAATTTCCGTTTGACCAAAAAAAAACAATAAAAACTCTCCCAGTCCCAGTCCTTTTTGATTAAAAAACCTCCCAGTTCTTTTCGATCCCATCAGATTCCTTTTATTGCGCTTACAGTCCCTGAGGTTTGGAGTAATTGTAATTTGATTCCAAAAGTTTTGAGATTTGCTATTTGATCCCTGAACTTTGCAGTATTTGTTTTGGTCCCAGCTTTTGTAGCAGTGTGACAGTTTGGTCCCTTGTGGATATTTCTCGGTTTTTGGTGAATTTATGGGCAAGTGTTTGTCTTGTTGTTTGGTATTTAAATCCCCATTTGTTGTGCCATTGGCACCTGTCTTGTTGTGATCCTTGTTGGATCCGTTGTTGAGATCCTTGTTGGATCCTTTGTTTATCTCTCCCCGTGCGATTTGGGGTTCACACGTGATGGGGAGTGAACATTTCCCATATTTCACCGTTCGTTGTTCCACTGCATTTGTTCGGGTACCAAAGTAATAGTGATTCTTCATTTTGGATTGGATCGAAGTTGCATTACTGTTTGGATTTTTTGGCTTTGCCTTTTGAATTGCTTCAGTCAAAGTATCTCATTTTCATCTTGGCAAACTCACGATGCTCTCCGTGCTCGCATCATGTGTTTGAGGGGGAGTGTTGGAATAGTGGTGTTATGATGTTATTAATGTTTAGTTGCAAGGGTAGTATTGTCCTTTCTTGTAATAGGGTTTACTTAGGGTTTCTATGTTTTTCCTATATAATGATGTAATGGCCTCTTGTAACACATATTCTGAATGATAGAATTTCTCTCTTCTAGTCTCGCTGCAGTCTTGTCCAAAAAGGCGCTTCCAAAAGCCTAGCTTTGATACGCTGTCAAAGTATCCAACTCAATACCAATTGGTAACTAGTGGTGAGGCTGCCCATGATCATATAGTAGTATTGGAGGTTATGTAATTAATCACTGTGGGACAAGCTCTAACAATCCTTGTGAAACTATTCTTGAGCTAAGTATTATACTAAATAAAAAATCTACTACTCCATTAGTATTGTATGGTGGACAAGTCTGATTCTCTCTCGCAAAGTCTCTGTTCTTGCTTCTTAATGAATTAATTCCCTTGCCATTAGAAATTGTATGGCATGGTCGAAGATTGGATATCCTACCGTATAAAAAGAACCACTCAGTGACTTGTCACTTTTCCAATTTGGCCAATTTTACTCCCTGTTTGGGGACATGCAGTGCTGTCCGATTGGGCATAATCGTAATTTTGCCATGAGGGGCAGTTTCATCTGTTTCACTTCACTGCCTTTTTAACCACAAACGGCAACGTAGCGAAAAAAATTCACTTATGTCTCTTCACTTTTCTCTCTCTATCTCACACACACACACAACACACATGCACCTACATAGAGGTAGAGGCAGATCAACACGTTTAGAGAGATGGAAAGAGGGAGAGGAAGAGATGCGAGACCTGAGGCAGATTTGATGAGGTGAAGAGGGAGAGGAAGATATGCGGGATTTGTGGCAGATCTGACAGGGCATGGAACTGGCTTTTAGATTTTTGGTAGAACCCTAACTGGGAATACGGTAAGTCGAATCGACTCCAAGCAAACTGTCATTACCACCCAACTCTTTTTTCAACTTATCGGATCTGTCGCAGTAGGGAAAAGAAAAGATTAGTTCCTACTGATTTCTCTGCAAGTCTACAACTCTGGCTCGAATGGGTAATCCCTAAAAAAATCAACAACCCTTTGGTTGTGTGTGTCTCTGATCTCTAATCTGTTTGTGTTTGCATGTATGTTTGCACATTTGTTGCCGTTCAAAAAAAGTGTTTCCTACCGATTTCTCTGTGATTCTGGTAATAAAATTCGCTTTCTTTTCTTCTTTGTGTTTGGGTTTTTGGTTTCGGGTCTGTTGAAAATAACCATGTTTCCTTTTGCTTGGTATTTGCCTCTCTTTTTTTTATAACCAGATGTCCAGGTTAGCTTGCGCTCCCTTCAACTAATTTTTGACCGTGAAGTTAACGACTGGGTTAGTGACCCCAAAGTTTGAATGTTTGGCCGTCGTCGATTCGAACTTGTGACCTCTTGGGAAAATTAGTTTGTATTTGTTTGCTATCAAATGCTTTATTCCATATAATTTATAGTTGAATGTAAGGAAAATGGCATCTTTCACAGATTGGTGGATCTTCTTTTGTATGTAAGTTTCTCTGTTGAGAGTAATTAGAAGTGAAATATTTTGCTCTTTTTAATTTTTTCCCTCCCCGTATATATTTGCATTTGATTTGTCCAACGCATTGACCATCTATCTTGGTCTCCCTTGTTGCATTAGGTGGTGTAGTAAGTCGATGTGATTCAAATTAATCTTACCCAGAGGTTCACAAGAGGCGTAATTTAATTAGAATCCTAATTTGTGTTGCATATAATGATGTTCTTTGAGATACTGGGTTCAGGGACGTGAGATTTTTGGATTTTCGAACTAGAAAAGTGCAATGTTTTGCTTAACCCCAAAAAAGAAAAAGATAAAACCAAGACGATAAGAATAGATGTTAGACTATGAATGGCCTCTTAATGAATGCATTTTATGGATATGCCTATTATGTTCGTCTTCTCACCTTGCAATGTTAAATGATCTTAACGATGCACTTGGCTCAAATGTAGGAATTCTATTGGCTTCTGGACAAGTTAGCAACATTTGAATGTACAAGTTTCCAGAAGAGGGCATCAAGCTTGCGTGTGTTGAACTCGGTGTCCTATTGCATAATGATTTTTTGCTCAAGGTGAAACCTCTTAGCTGCATATTTGACATTAAAACTACATTGTGATGTCATGGATTAGAAGAGCTGCATGTGTTATTTTTGTACTTTATAAGGTTTGTTGTGATCATACTTGATTTCTTTGGCTATGGACTAAAAATTTTTCACACTAATTCTTTATGTGACCTATTTTATTGGAACCATTGAGAGAAGAATTGAAAGGAACTTTATTCAGGGAAACAAGATTGAAGTTGGAGAGTGAAAGAACGCTTGATATGTCCGACCAATTTTGAATGACCATGCAGAGATTTTTACTTCATAATTAACAAAAGATAGGGCTTAATGTTATCTCCCTTACTTCCTCAAGATTGGTTTGTCACGTTTAATTGGAGTCGGTCCTCCAATGTCACATCAGGTATTCAGAGAAATCAAATGAGAGATTAGGTTTTTAATATTTTTTGTTTGGTTTGGGTTTGCTTCTTCACCTACTATTGGCATCTTTCTTAGTAGCATGGGGGTGGGGGGGTGTTGTGCACCTAAAAGCTTCTAAGGTTGGGAGCGCCTAAGGAGTGTATTTAAATTATATAAAACTATGTATATAAAATATCTTTAAATACTTAACCATTAGAGGAAAGTGATACTGAAAATTTATCTGATCTTAAAGTGTAATTAATGGAAGTTGTATATTCTCAATTTACAAAACTTCTTGACTAATGTGATTCTTTTATGCTTATTTTCACAATGGCATAACTCCCTTGAAAGTAAGATAGTAACTGCCTTACTGGCCCGATAAGCTCTCATCTTAGTTAGGAGCGAGCTCCCGTCTTGGAGCGTCGATTCAAGCTCTTGTCTTGGGAGCGCACCCATTTTAGAAGGATCCTACTACTAAGGTATGTTTTATATTTTGATGAGGTTGTTCCTAAATTTTATTCAAATGCCGATTATTACTTTTAAAAACATGAACAGTTTATCATTTAATACTACTATTATCTCGACTCTTGAACTTGTTTAGAATTTTGTTCTAGATCTTTCCCTTTACCACTTCAACACTGGGGAGTATTTTCCTGTTGAGATCAAGTTAAAGTGTGGACATACGGCGTTCAAGGCTATGGCCACCATTAAACTTTTAAGCGTTCGTCCTCTTTTTGTATTTTAGTGTTTCTTTGGATAACAAATGGGCACCATCAAAGTTTTAAGTGTTCATCTTGTTTGATTACGTTCTTTGTATAATGTAGATTACTTGAGGCGATGCATTTGGATGGGGGACAAAACTGGAACTCTCGAATCACCAAGACTACATGAAACCCGTATAGAAAAATGGGTTATTTTCCTAGACACCCCTCCAAGCATACCTGTTTTTCATGGTCACCCCCTCTACAAATTTTGCCCACGACGATAGCCCCTCATTAAAGTATACTTTTTTCCTAAATCCCTTCTGTCAGCCTTCCGTCAAGAACCGTTAATTTTCTCTAAAATAACCACCCCCCCCCTAAAGAGTGACCTGATTTCTCCTCCTCATCTCTGAGACTTTGGGCTTACCTCAATGCTCACCATAACTGACCTTTTTGTGATATTTGTGGTTTTACTTCTGCTGCTCTCAAACAACAGAACTACTTGCATCTGGGGTGAACTCAACGTTTGCCATGATAAGTGGTTTTAAAACACCACAAACGAATCTGGGATCTAGATTGTTTTTCAATATCCCGATTCAACCTACCCAAATCAAAATCTTGGTAAAACCCCACAAACGAATCTGGGATCTAGATTGTTTTTCAATATCCCCATTCAACCTACCCAAATCAAAAATCTTGGTAAGTAGTGCTCATGAAAGCCCTTTGGAAATTACCAGAGATGGTTATGCTGAATTAGATGGAAATTGTGTGTGGGATTTGTAACCTGTTTGCAGACTGTAATCTATGCTAAGATATCCGTTTTGGGGATGTTCTTGATCTTTCTCATCTAACGTTCTCTATAGTTTGTTTGTTGTCAATAAGAAGTTATGAGAGAGAGATACTGTGGAGTTTGTTGTTGGCGGTGGTCGGGAAGAGGCAAGCCAAAAGAGGTGGAGGTGGGTGGTGTTGATGATGCTGTTAGGAAAATGTCAATTTTCTCCTCAATTTGTTGGCCATTTTTTAGACCCCATTTGGGAGAGAAGACGAGAAGAGAGATGATAAATTTGGGTTTTGTTGAGAGAGAGAGAGATGGGAATCGGGAGAGAGAAGGTGACGGTGAGTTTGGTGGCGGCGGTAGCGGTGGTGGTCGGGGATACCAAAGCCAGATGAGTAGAGGTGGGGGGTGAATGGGCCCCACGCTGGGGTTTTCAACTTTTGTTGTGTTTTTGTTCCCTTTTTTTTTTTTTGCTGACAAACAGAGAGAGAAGTGTGGCTCTAGGTATATATATGCAAGGGTAAAATGGTCTTTTCATTTATTTCATCCAACGGAATTTAGTCCTCCAAATGCAAACTTTAATGAGGGGGGGTCTCACCGTAGGCGAAATTCGTGGAGGGAGAGACCGTGAAAAACGGGTATACTTGGAGGGGTGACTGTGAAAAACGGGTATAATTTGGACATGAGGGGCAGTTTCATCTGTTCACTTCAGGCCCTTTTGGCACATGTGGACCACAAACGGCCACGTGAAAAAACTTCTCTCTCTCTCTCTCTCTCACACACACTCACACACTCACCTACGCAGAGGAAGAGGCAGATCAACACGTTTAGAGAGACAGAAAGAGGGAGAGGAGGATATGCGAGACTTGAGGCAGATTCGACAAGGTGAAGAGGGAGGGGAAGAGGTGCAAGACTACGGCAGATCCGTCGGGACATGGAATTGGGTTTCAGATTTTCGTCATGGTAACACGGTAAGACGAATTGACTCCAAGCAAACCCTCTTTGCCACCCAACTCTTTTTTCAACTAATCGGAACGGTCACAGAAGGGAAAAGAAAAGTTTAGTTCCTACCGATTTCTCTATGACTCTACAACTATGCTCGAATGGGTAATCCCTAAAAAAATAAACGCCCCTTTGGTTGTGTGTTTCTCTGATCTGTTTGCATTGATCTCGGATGTGTTTTATGTATGCATGTATGTTTGCACATGTGTTGCCATTCAAAAAGTGTTTGCCCAAAAAAAGTGTTTCCAACCGATTTCTCTGTGATTCTGGTAATGAAATTAGCTTTCGTTTTTCTTTGTTTTTCGGATTTTGGTTTTGGCTAAAATGAAAAAAATCATGTTTCCTTTTGCTTGTTATCGGTTTTTTTTTTTTTGGATAATGGGTTGTCTAGGCCAGCTTGTGCTCAAGAGGGTTAGCGGATTACAATACATTAAGACCTCTGAGCTATGGTGGGGCTGATGTCTTTATACTTGCATTCTCTGTCATTTGCAAGGCCAGTTTATGAAGATATATCTATGAAGATATATCAAAAAAGGTAAGTCTAACTTTTCCATTCTGATTTGTGCCTTCTTTTTTGGACATTAGATAGGTTACTCTCATCATCAGACATCATACTGACGAATGCTTTTCGTATCTGTTTCCAATGTTCAGTGGATTCTTGAATTGAGGCATTATGCTCCTGGGGTCGCAGTGGTTCTTGTTGGAACAAAACTTGGTTAGACTCTCTTAACCATCCTTTTTATCATTCTAGTATGGTGCCTTAGTGGGGATTTTTGCTCATTTTTTGTGAATACCTGCTTCTATTCTTAGTTTTTTTCTTATATCAAAGCACTACTAGATTTACATGTATACTTTTATGTGAGATTGGTAATTAGGCTACCTACTCGATGCATGTATGTGGCTAGATGAATCTAGAGTAATGTCTTGGCTCAACTGTGATCGCAATACTATATGGACAACACAGTTAAAGAGCTTCTAAAGGTGAAGGCTTGTGGATGGGTTCCTAAGGGTATTCCTCAAGTTTTGTTTCTTTTTGATTTGTGCAGATTGTAGTTCTCACAAAATCCAGTGAGCCTCTACGTCTACATGTCAATTATAATGTGTGAAAGTTTTGCTCAGAATTTGTTTTTGGTAGCTCATAATTCATGGATTTTCTTGTTTTTACATGTAGGTGCAAAAGAAGATATCACCACCCCAATAAACAAGAAGCACCAAAAAAAGCTTACGAATTTAGTAACCCATTTACTAAATACAATATTAGAGAAAGAAGCAAAAATCTAGGAAATGTGAAAGGTTAAGAAAAATGAAAATGAAAGGGAGAAGAAGCAAAAGGGTATTTGAGTCAAAAAAACAAAAAACTTTTCGTTTCATCCAATATGCCAAGTTGCCAACTAGTATTACTATTTCCTATGTTAGTGAAGTTTGTTGAACTCATTTATTGAGCACTAACATATGCTTTAGGGGCATACATTAACAAAATCCTATTAGATAATCCCCACAACCTTTCTGAAGAACTTGAATTCCGTCTCCATTCGCAAATCCACCGCTTGCATGAAAATATAAAGGCAAATATGCCCTACTGTGCCATGCGAAAGGATCTGGCGAAGCAAAGGGAAGCACACAAGGCACGAAAAAGTACCACTTTTTTTAGTTTTGGAACAGCCATTTTTAGACCCCAAGGAGCTGAAAAGTTAACCATTCCTGCTGCAAACCCCCGAGACAGGAGCAACTTATGGTGCATGCGAATTCATGGAAATCTGAATTTACAATCGTAGAAGCTGTACACAGCCATATAGAATCCATATCCAACAAAACACAAAACTGCACCTCTCCAAAAATCTTACTCCAAAACATCCTACGAAAACATGAGACTATTCCTTTGAAAATCCGACTAACATTCCGGATCCAAATATTTTTAGAATATTCTAGATAAAGCCCAAAATTATTGAATATTATCTTGGATATTTCTAAAAATATTTGTGTAAAATTCATAGTTTTTTTTTACTTTTCTAATTCTTCTCATCAAGACGAATCAATAATTCACAAAAGTTTGTCGCAGAACTAACAAACGCGAATTTTTTTTTGAATAAGGACAAAAATAAAAAATGCCCAAAAAACCCTTAGCGTAACCTAACCTTAATATACTTGCTACTTATTTCTTCATTGTTCTATGTTACTAGCTTTATTTTGGTACATCTGAAGCTTGCTAATTTTAAATTTCCTAAGCAACAAAAAAAAAAAAAAAAAAAAAAGCCTGCTAATTCTCGTGAGATGGTTCATGGTTCTGTATATTGATAAAAAATAATCCTAATAAAGAAAGGGTTAGATGTATTCTAAGCAAGTGGTTAAAAAAGAAGGAAGCATTAAATAAAGGCGCAAAAAAAGCTTTGCTTGATTGGAGTTGGAAAAGCTTGTCAATGGGCTGATTGAGGCCGTTCTTAGGCTTAGTTGTAGTTTTCCTGTTGATCCGTTGTACATAAATACAGTACCTAGATTATATTTTCTCTCTTCTGTTTTCGAACATCAGTGGCTGAAATCCATGGATTATCCTCCTCCTCTATAATAAGAGGCAGTTTTGGGGCAATTTTCGCTAGCCATTTTGTGCCAATTTGGACGATTTTACCGTTCAATTGAAGGACATGCAATGTTAATCAATTGGGCCTTTTGGTCATTTTGTATTTTCTAAGCATGGAGTACGTGGCATCATTGTGTCCAGCCAGGTACAAGCGTACAGCCCTTCAACTTTACTTTCCCATTCTCTCTCTCTCTGAAATCGAATCACACCACCACGGCATTGCTGCCACTCTCTCTCTCTCTCAATCCTCATCGCCATGACGCCAATACTCCTTGAATCGGAGAAGATAAGGGACGTTAATTTGAGAGATTTCGGGAATGGAAACATCAGATCCCGATGAGAAGGTTGCACGACTCTTCCCCTGGACTTGGATTTCAACGCGGAATTCGAATTGCATGTAGGTGGGTTTCAAATTGCATTGATTTTTGGTGAATGTGCTTATGTTGCATGTGGGGGCTTTCTACCTGAAAATCTTGCTTGGGAGATTTTTTAGTATTAGCAACTTAATTTTGGTTGAAAATTTTGGATTGACCGACGGGATGTTTTTATGTGCAGGTCGCGATACATGCGTTGATGGACTCTCGATTTTGTTGACGAATTTACCATAGGATGCCAACGGAGCTATCATGGTTTCTAGGGTTAATCGCACAAACTTATTATGGAAAGAGTTGGTTATTCAGAACAAGTGGTGAGTTTAGTTTATGGTTTGGTCCCCCGTTCATTACTAGAGTTTACATCTTTGATTTTTGCTACTTTACTACACTATAGGTGATTTGTTGTTTTATTTTGGGAAAATTTCAAAAAAACCCCTGAACTTTCTGACAATTCGCAAAAAAACACCTAAACTTTCACTATTAACAAAAAAACACCTGAACTTTCTGACAACTCGCAAAAAAACACCTGAACTTTCACTATTAACAAAAAAACACCTAAACTTAGCATTCCGTAAACAATTAGACCCCCGCCGTCCAATTCCGTTAGTTTGTAATGGATGGAGCTAACGGAAGGCGTTAACTTTTTTTTTTTTACTTTTTACATTAAAAAATTACTTTTAACTCTTTCTTTTTTTATTGGTAAATAAATATGCAATAAAGTTCTTTTTTTTTCCTTACTATTTATCAAAAATTACTTTAACTCTATTTTTTACTATTTACAAAAATAACCTTAACCACCATCTTTTTTGTTACTTTCAAATTTTACCTTTCCCCTTCTCTCTCTCTCTCTCTCTCCCCCTTTTTTTTTTAGAACTTTAACCCCACTCCACCAATCACCAATCAACTGCCAAAACTCTAGCTCTAATTTCAGAAATTCAAAATTGCTTTTAACCTCCTTTTTTTCAGCATTCTTGTTTTTTATATTTTTTACTTCCAAAATTACTTTTAACTCTTTATTTTTAGTAGTAAATAAATATGAAATAAAGTTTTTTTTCTTATTATTTATCAAAAATTACTTTAACTGTAATCTTTACTATTAATAATAATAACTTTAAGACCCATTTTTACTTTCAAATACTCTCTCTCTCCACTGATGAAAATCCTCCCTCCTCTTGTCTCCACCGATCAGTTTGGAGAAACCCAAAATTCCTCTATCAGTTGGTTGTGGGGTTAAATTTGAAAGTAAAAAAAAAAAAACGGGGCGGGGTGCGGGGAAGCAGGGGGTGTTAAAATAATTTTCGTAATAGTTAAAAAATGGGGGTGAATAATTTTTGAAAAAGAGAAAGGAAAAAAGAACTTTATTGCATATTTATTTATGACTAAAAAATGAATGAGTTAAAAGTAATTTTTGGAAGTAAAAGTAGTAAAAAAACGAAAAGGTTACAAAGAGGAGGTTAAAAGAACTTTTGAATTTCTGAAATTGTGGCTAAAGCTTAGGCGGTTGGTTGTGGGGTTAATTGGTGGTGTGGAGTCGATTCTAATAAGAAAAAAAGGGGGAGAGAGAGAGGGGGGAAAGGTAAAATTTGAAAATAAAAAATAGGGTTAAAGTAATTTTCGATAAATAATAAGAAAAAAAGAACTTTATTGCATATTTATATACCAATAAAAAAAAAAGAGTTAAAAGTAATTTTTTAATGTAAAAAGTAAAAAAAAAAAAGTTAACGCCTTCCGTTAGCTCCATCCGTTACAAACTAACGGAATTGGACGGCAGGGGTCTAATTGTTAACGGAATGCTAAGTTTAGGTGTTTTTTTGTTAATAGTGAAAGTTCAGGTGTTTTTTTGCGAGTTGTCAGAAAGTTCAGGTGTTTTTTTGTTAATAGTGAAAGTTCAGGTGTTTTTTTGCGAATTGTCAGAAAGTTCAGGGGTTTTTTTGAAATTGTCCCTTTTATTTTTCCTATCTTTTTCAGCAATTTAGCAGATTTGCAAGTCCTGAAATTATTGGTAAGTTTCCAAAAGAATTTCGTATTTGCGCGAATGTTTTCTTTCAGCAAGATTGGGTTTTTAGGTTAGTTTGTTGTTAGTGTTCATTGTTAGGTTAATTTTCAACTTGTTATCGGCGATGCATGTTGGTTCATCGTTTTCTTTTCCAGGTCTTTTGGTCAATTTTCTGTGTGTCTTAAAATAGTTTGTTGACACGATTAGAAATCTAACTCTCGCCTAGGTACTAAACAACTACATTGTATATGATTGATTATCTGGTTAGAAGCATCATCTTGAATTTTGCTCCACTTGCAAAGAATTTTTGGAAGCAATTTTCTTTGATAATTCTCGGTAATTGGGAAAACCAGTTGAATTCTTGCAATTTTCTTTTCACTGTTTCTTTTTTATTTTTTGTAGAGCTTTGTTTGTTTGGGGAAAAAACTAAAGCATGAGCTTTGGTAATCAATAAAGTTTGCAGTTATTGGAGCCTATGTTTCCTAGCCAGATTTTGACACCATCTATGCTAGATTTTAAGTACCTACACCGGGCGCAATGGACTTGAATAACGTGTGAGTATATTTCGGACATGGGTGATAGAACATATGCACAGTATATAAACTAATTTGAGCCTATGTAGTTTTGCTTTGATGGTTCTATGGAAGAGTCATTTTGAGTTTCTAAGATGATTTTGAATATTTCTTTGAAATGGACGATATTGAAATGGACATTGGAATTTATTTCAGTTTTGTACGCGATTTAGCCGAAGGATGTGTATGGATGGAATCATGGAAGAATGTTTTGTTTACATAATGCCTCCGTGCACTCATGGAGTCTCATGCTTATTCTGGCACTCATGGTATATTTGCCCCTTTCTCATTTTCATTGTCGTAAAAATATTAAAAAAAGCTGACTCAATGCAAAAAGAAAATCCCAAATCATATGCAATGCATGCCCCGTCATAATGTTTGTTATTGACTGATGTTTGGTGGGAAAGGGTGAGGGAGGGGGAAAAGGGAGCTTTTTAATTCATCCGGTATTGTTTTACAACAAAAATGGTGGGAATTGGTGAGAAACAAATTTGTTGGTCTCTAAGAAACAACGGGACTGCTCAGCAAATTCAAATGTCAAAAAAGAAAGGTCATTCCTGTTCTCATCTCTGATGCTTTCCTTTCTAAGTCATCAAACATGATCATGTGAAAACTCAATCCTTTCTTTTCTTTTCTTTTTTCACCCACATAAAGCATCACAATCCTTGCTTTCTTGTTGTCGAGTATAAACTGACTACAATGGTGGACAGAAGGTTTTCTATGTGTGATAGTTCTGTTTTAAACTGAAATGGACTGAGAGTCTAGGGTAAAACATCCTATATAAGCAAAGACAAATTTTTTTTGCTTTGTTTTTTTATCTGAAAGAAACACAAACTAATAATGCCTATATACTCTGTTTGATTTTGTTGTCGGAATATGAAGAATGCAATGGTAGTGTTGAAATCTAATGTTGTTGATCTTGCCATGGGAATGCAGGTCCATATGCATGGGTTAAATACATGTCTGGCGAGCCCATACTTCCCAACCAACCCAATGAAGGTATGAGAAAACCCGAATGAGACAAAAGAGGGCATTTATATTGGCAAGCGTCCTTTCACCCCTTTGTAGGTATTTTTTGTCCACTTTTCAGCCCAAAGCTTTTTATTTATTTTCCATTTTTATGCTTCTAGAATCCTATAAAAGATCAGATGAGAAAAGGAAAATGAAGAGTTTAGTGTTTTATATATCCCTTACGGTTATGGGATGTCCTAGAATCATCGTTTGAAATGTCCATATTCACTTTGTTTCCATTTATTGTCATAACTGCGAAGGGCAAACAACAAAGAGCTTACATTAAACTTTAGACTTTCTTCTCAAAGTGAAGCCATTTTTATCGACATTGGTGTTTGATCTATTGCGCTTGCATTTCTGAGCTTTAATTAGATATTGGCATTAGAAAAATAGCTATTCGCAATTTTATACTCAGAAGTTATTTCCGCGTTGTTGTTTAGAGCTAAACTGCCGCATTAGGTGTGTTTTTTGAGCTCTTTCGACTGCCTCAACAACCTGATTTTATTGTGAGCACTGCTATGTGTACCAAGGCAATTTTTTGGTACGTTGGGCTTAAAAGAATGGAGTGACTGCCAATTTTAGTACCCTTTGTGAGAATACCAAGGCAAAAGCATTCATTCTTGAAGACCTTACTAAGGCTGGAAATGAAAAGAAGGTTCCTTTCGCTCTCTTAACATGTTGTTATGTGGTTTTACACGTAACAATTATACTTTGTATTGAAAGTTGAGATTAAAAGGTTGCGGGAATGAAATCAAATAGCTATATGAAATTTTTGTGTCCCTAACTTATTGCTCTCTTTGCAGCTAAAAGGTTTTGAGTTGATAAAAGGTGTCCACTTTGACCCAATACCATTTGATATGGACTGAGATCTTCTCAACTAAAAAACAAACCCATCTACACAACGGGCATGATTAACATGCTGTGCACGTTGGCATGCACCTTAGTCTATATCATAAATCTCTCTCTCATTCCCATTTTCCCGCTAAAATTCTGTATAAGTAAAAATATTCTGATCGGATTAGGAGTTTCGGATCGGATATCCGATATCCGGGATTTGGATTATGTTAGGAGTTTGTCCGATGCATCGACCGGCCATTGCGTGCTCAAGGCTCAATCTGTATGAGAGTAACGGTAGAGAGTCCATCACATCACTTAGGCCCATATATATTGAATGACCCATATCACCCAATTGTATATTAAGATCCAATTTTTTTCTATTTTATCCGATGTGGTACTCAATTCATGTTCCTAATAGATTAGTGAAACCTGATTTGCAAATTTTGAGATCGGATCGGATTTGAGTTAACACAGATTCAAATCTAATTCGATCCATTCAAAGCCCTATAGGGTATGAATTGGAATTGTACTTATTAAATTTGGGCTAAAAACTGTAGGGCATTGGACCTTTGGAAGTTTTTGCCCGTAATAATGAAGGAAACGTGAAATCAGGCAGCCTGTTGTTGGTACTATATGAAACTCGTTGTATCGTGTTTTCTCTCTGGTATGTATATCAACAAAAAGGGTTCTAACAGAAGGCAAATGTCTACGTCCATACGTGCGGCACTCAAAGGGAGGATTTGAGGGAAAAAAATACACTTTTTCTTTAATTTTGTGAAATGCTAACTTGTTTAGTTAATGGTTTCATTAAGAAATTTTGTTAAAAAGAACCCATTTTGAAAACAATTCCGTTCAAAACTGAAGCAAGTTGGTATATATAGTGAGCTCGAAAATAGAAGTTACTATAATCATAACATGTCTGTTTTCAATCATTACATTACTT
Source organism: Rhododendron vialii (assembly GCF_030253575.1). Taxonomy (NCBI): domain Eukaryota; kingdom Viridiplantae; phylum Streptophyta; class Magnoliopsida; order Ericales; family Ericaceae; genus Rhododendron; species Rhododendron vialii. The sequence goes on from NC_080561.1 coordinate 26,449,710, forward strand.
TTCAGGGGACTTTTGAGGTGAACTTTCGACAAGGTAAAATGAGTAAAAAAGTCCAATTTAAAAGTGATATAATGTGAGAGAATGACCTATCTTGTAAAGCAAAAAATAAATATCTAAAAAATAAAAATCTAAGCGGAACGAGGCCTACACAATAAAATAAAGTTGGATATAATATAAGGGAACCGACAGATTTTTTATTTTGATGTCTCCTTTTGAAAAGGAATTGCATCCTATACTGTCCCTCCTCTTCATTTGTGTTCTATTTCGACCCATCTTGATAGTAGTTCATATTTTAGATGAGATTAAATTCTTTCTGGATGAGGGTTCCTCATGGTTTCCGTCACTCATTGTGGGTCCTATTGAGCATACACTGCAGTAATTTAAACCATTCATCTCGTAGGGCCCAAAAAATTACATGTTCACGTAAAAAATCAACTTGATCAGACATCAAGAATTATATCAAAATTTAAATTTTAGTTTATAAAATCGACAGTCATAAACAGTTTAACTAAAAATACTAGTGATAGAATCAGACCGTCCGTTTTATAAACCAAAATTCAATTTTTAACATATCTATTGATGTCTGATCAAGCTGATTTTTCGCGTAAACATATTAATTTGCGGGCCCTACGAGATGAACGGTTCGAATTATTATAAAAAATGCTCGATAAGGCCCACAGTAGGCCGTGTGGGGTTTCCGCCTCATCCAAACACAATGCAGACTCATTTTAGATATTATCAAGAACATTACTTGTTGATGCCAAAATCTGGACGGTCAATTCGAGCTTTGTCTTCGAGATGGCTTGCAAGAAGTCCAATGACTGGAGGGTTTTAAGCCGTGGACCCTCCGATGGTTAAGTTAGTATCTGGTTGAGAAAGACTATTTGCTCTGTAATTCAAAGGGAAAACAGAGAACGTCCCTTGCACATCGTCTGCCGTTTATATACTACTTTGCACGATTGCCAGCTATGCTGGTGATTGTGGTGGAGGTTCAGCGGTTATCTCTAGTAATGCTCCGTGAAATACGGGAGTTGGGCGCATCCGAGATCATGGGCGACCCACGACCTCGCCCCCGGGGTTATCGAGGAACATTACCCCACACAGGCGATCGTGGGATGGTTGCCCTGCCAGGACCGACTCGGTCAGCCCCTTGTAAGCCGACCGATGACTCCCGAGATAGGTGTCAATCATTTGTCCCTCGGTAGTGATAGTGCAAAAATCCCCTCATCAGTAGCCCTCCATTCCCGAGCTGAGAGGCACCCGCTCGGCGATAAGAATTCAGGACAACCGCCGATGCACGGGTAACGAGGTCATTTAATGCCCAAGCGTGTGCCTATCGCCAAAATGTCACCTCCCTTCCTCGAACCAAGTTCTGAGCAAACTGAGCCGTCGATCTGGACAAAGTGGGTTTTACGGCCCAGATCAATCTTCGTGGTGATTGAATCTGGTCCATCCAATCGGACCCACATCGAACGGCCCTGATGACTCATGGCTCCTCGCTGCCCGCGCCTGCTAAGGTATAAAAAGGGGGAAACCGCTTGTTGTCATTATCACTTCCAAACTTCCTAGTTCTTTCTTCTCCTTTGCCTCTGTTCTACTCACACTGGATCATCCGAGGTCCCCCGCCCTAGGAGTTGATATCCCCTTACCGTCTCTTTTTCCCTTCTCACCAGAAATCGCTCTTCCTCTGGCCGCCTTTCCTTAGATTTCCCAGGATCTCTCATTCAGAGAGATATTTTGTGGGTACAGGCTGTGGTTTGGTCTGAGTAACATTGCCAAACGCCAAGAGCCCTTTCCCCCACTTCACGACTACACCGGCCAACAACATTTTTTAAAGGGCGCCCTCAACTTTTACAACCTTCTTCGGTACGTGGTTCTAACACCGTTCTGGAGAAGTCCCTCTGGAACCCGCTCCCAACCAATCGACCTAGAGATCACTTCCTCAGACGAAGAGATGGCTGATCTAGAGGTTGGAGACCATCCAGTCATTGACATGGACCAAGTCATCCACTCCAACCCTTCAAGGTGGAAGGGATAAGTGGGCTCGTATACGAGGCAGACCTACCGCTTCTAAGAGCCGCGTATCAAATCCTGGAGACTCTCGTTCTCCGAGTACCAAACGCAGAAGACAGGGCATGCGCATTTTTGGATAATGAGGTCTGCTTGTACGAGGAAGCCCTTCCATGCCGGTTTGCGGCTTCCTTTTCCTAGGATTGTGCGCGAGCTCTTGGCCTGCCTTCATCTGGCACCGGGTCAGTTGATGCCGAACGCAAGGAAGATCTTTTATGGGGCTATCGTGATGTTTGAGGAGCTAAGAGAGCAAAGCCGACCGATGACGGTAAATGATTTCCTTTGTTGCTATTCCTTGAAAATGTCCAAGCCGGGGTTTTGGTTCTTCCAAGTCCGGGACAATCGTCAAATTGTCTTTAAATTGCCCACCACAGTCAAGCGTTGGAAGGAGAAATTCTTTTTTTATCTCTAGTGAGGGTTGATAGTATTAGGAGACGGAGATCGTGGGTCCAGTAACCCCAGGAATCAATTTGGTTTGGGGCAATCCGGACTTAAAACGAGATTGGAAACATTTACCCTGAGGCCGACAACCTTGAAGAAATAGTCAAGGCGATAAAGAAGAAATCGATTGGGAACAGCGAGCTAGTGACCCTGGAAAAGCTCTTTTCCCTTCTCTTAGGCCGTAACCCAAAAGGTAACTTCCAAGTTTACCCTGATAGTCTTGATATGATCTCCTAGGCGGCAAATGCCCTGTTCATGTCCTTTTGCAGATGAGGTGGAGAATCGATGAAGCTGCCTTAAGTCGACTCAGGGGTTCGGCAAGCCGAGTGCCCCGAAACTGAAGATCGACAAGAACGTCCTTGTCCAAGCCGTCCAGGCGGGCGCCTCTGCTATGGCGAAAGGCTTGGGCAAGAGGAAGAGAAAAACTGATCACACAGACAGTCCGGAGACCGCGGTGGCGAGCGAGGTGCCGATCGATTTGATAGGCAGATCCGTGAGCCATGCGCTGAGCCCCCTTGTCGGTCACACTGATCCTGTGAAAGCGGAGGGGATCAAAACTAAAGGTCCCACCGAGAAGACCTCAGGTCAGGAGGCGGGAGATGCAAGAAAGAAGAAAAAAGTGGGCTTCCAATCTCTTGGTCAATCGAGCTCCTCGGAGACAGGCCCGACGAAGTGGTCCCAACAGGACTGGGTAGACATGTCCGAGTTGATATATCCTGTGGGAAGCGAGTTCCCACGAGTGCACATCCCTAGAAACATTCTGTATGACCCAAAAGCTTGCGCCGACTCGCTCAACGCGTTCTCCATGCCAGTCTTTGACAACCTAACTGCGCTGACAACGGACCATCTATGCAAGAATCTCTATCTGAGCATGGGCCGAGTAAGTTCCTAGTCCTGTTTTCCTTCATTTTTGGATATTTACTTGCATCCTTGGTCTACTCATTTCTTCATTTCTCTGGTTGATTTCCAGTCGATTGCCGAGACTATGACTTTGACAAATCGACTGTCAAGTCAAGAGAAGTTGGTCTATTCAGCAATTGACAGTGCCAAGGCGCGTCTGAAGAGAGAGAACTTGGAAAAAAACCACGTTTAGTGTACTGATGTGCTGAAGCAGGCCACAGAGGAGGCGACGAAAGCTGTTGAGGAGGCTCAGACCGGTGGGGCAAAAGCTGAGCAGGTCCAGAAGGTGGCGAAAGACAAGCTGGTGGTGGCCGAGAAAATGTTGGTGGAAGAGAAGAAGAACATCGATGTGCTGAAAGGTTAGTTGGAAGCCTCCAAGAAAGCCTCCGAGAACGCGTTGGAGCGGAATACCCAGACGATTCTTGCACTGCAGAAGGACTTGGGTCAAAGTAAGGCAACCCTTTCCACAGCAACTGAAGACTTTAAGGCTTCAGCCACGTATCTCGTAGAAAAAACCCTCTATTTTGTGGGTGGCTTTGAACAAGCGAAAAAGACTTTCCAAAAGAAGTTCCCTAAAGTTGATCTGCAGGGTATTGACCGCGAGCCCCCGTCAGAGGGAGAAACTACAACCAAGGTCGAGCAAAGCGGTGGTGAGGAAGACCAAGACGACGCCTAAAGCTGACTGTGTAGATCGGTCTACAAGCATGCTTTTTGTTTGCACTATCCTTGTTCCAATGTCTTTTAACTTTTGTTTTGTCGTTATTAAGAGCTAGATTCGACTTCATTGTATATGAACAAGCGTTTATGACTCTGTTTGAATCAGTAGCTTAACAATTTATCTTTTTATAATGCGTTTACAGGCGTTTACCCTCGTCGTCCGAACAAACTTCAGTTCTTGGCCATACACCGAAAGTCATTCGGTCTTTTTTTTCCGGTCAAGAAAGTCATTCGGTCTTTAAGCGTGCAACCGAACGTCCAAAATGCATGATCGGCCACTAGGAGTGTCTTGAGGATCGGTCAACCCTAAAGCATGTAAGGACCGACTAGCACGCTGCTCCTAGGGAAATGAAAGAGATAAGCATGATCCGTACCCTTTGTAAATATCTGTCAAATCAGTGTTAATGATAAGAATTCACAGAGACGGCGAGGCTTCGACTTCTGCCCCCAGTTAACTACGATAATTAATGGCGGCTGTAAACGTACTTACCCCATGCCAAACATCCTGGGTTTAGCTATAAAAGCAACCAGTGAGTTATTCATTTGGTACACCATACCAGAAAGAAAGAGAAACAAAGGATGGCCAACAACAGTTGCACATACTTGACAATTCATCGGGTGGAGGCGATTGCTAACACCGCCGGGGTGAAGCAATGGAGACCCTTCAGGAGGACGTCCACGAGGCTGAAGAGCGCTGTGGAGGGGTTGGAGGAGAAGGTGGATGCCATGACCAACACCATATCGGATGTGGAGAAGACCATTTGCATGCTGCTCATTGCCAACTGGGATAGGCTTTAGGGTCCTCCTCCAGCGTTTCCTTCTCCTCCCTGCAAAGCCAAAGGTGGCCGAGGGAGCGGGTCCAAGTAATGGACTCACTCTTGCCGCCTGTGAGGGTTGCCATATTGCTGCATGGTAACCTTCATTTTGGTTACGAGGGAGGAATATGCGGTGTGTCGTTCGGCTATGGACTAGTAGTAATAGGACGCTTTTCCCCCTTTTCTTTTTTTGTAAGTTGATACCCCCACGAAGGGGTAGAAAAGTATAAATTAACAAACTTTTATCCATTTTCACGCTATTTGTAGAAAGTTTCTTCTGTGTGCGTTTTGTTAAAGATAAGTTCCTAAGCATGCAAAAACATAACAGATACTACGCTTCACAAAAAGGAGAAACTGAATATGGTGCAAACTACTGGGCTTACGTTTGGTGATTGTTTACTCTACTTAGATTGGTCAAGTTGTAATGTCAGTTTATCAGTTGATCATTCAAGTAATGGCACGAGGTCGGGAATCAAGAACGTTGGTGATCCGAGTGCGAGTGAGCTCGACCAATCGTAAAGTTTGAGATGGGAGTTCAAGTTAGCTCGAGCATCGAATCGGGAGTGCGAGTTAGCTCGACCGATCGTAAAGTTTGAGATGTACAACGATGAAAGGACATGAACAGTTTTTAGAAAAGAAAAGTCACAGTCATTTCCATTAACAAACTTCTGATACGCCAATCGCCGTAATGACATCTTAAAGGAGAAACAAAAATGACACGGGAAATGGGGCATTGCAGATTGCTCCGACATCCCAACAAAAATTAATGACAAATCCTAACTTGAAAGTCTGAAAAAAAAAATGAAAGTAAACAATAACATAATTAAAAATTACTGATAGTAGGCCCTTAGGTGCTTTGCATTCCAAGAATGTGAGAGCTTCTAGCCGGTCATAGTGACTAATTGATAAACCCCGGGCTTGATAACCTTCTGGACCTGAAAAGGTCCTTCCCATTTTAGAGCTAGCTTATTCAACTTCTTCTTCTCTAAAATTCCTTTTAGCAAGAGATCTCCGACTCGGAATGCTCGGCCCCTGACTTTCTTATCAAAATAGCGTTTGGTTCTCTACTGATAGGTCGCGACTCGAACGGCTGCTTCCTCCTTAACTTCGTCAAGCAAGTCGAGATTCAAGCGTTGAGCCTCCTCATTTCGCTCGGGCTCGTAGAACTGGACCCTATAGTTCAACAGACCAACTTCAACTGGAATGACCGCCTCACTGCCAAATGCTAACTAGAATGGTGTTTGGCCAATCAGCGTTCGGACAATAGTTTGGTATGCCCAGAGAGTACTTGGCAGCATGTTCGCCCACAACCCTTTGGTGTCATCGAGCCGAGCCTTAATGATCCCGAGTAAGGTTCAATTCGTCAATTTCACTTGCCCATTTGCTTGAGGGTGACCAGCTATGTCATACTTGCACTAAGTGTTGAACTGTTCCCAGAATTCTCTTATCTTTTCATTGTCAAACTGCTTCCCATTGTCGGAGATGACGGCGTGTGGAATCCCAAACCTGCAAACGATCTGCTTCCAAACAAAATCCCGACCAGCCTCTTGAGTAATTTTGGTGAGCGGCTTGGCTTCAACCCACTTTGTGAAATAGTCAATGGCCACAATCACAAATTTATTCTGACCCACACTTAGTGTGAACGAACTGATAATGTCTATCCCCCACTGCGCGAATAATGGCCATGGACTTTCCAGAGGAGTGAATGGCTCTGGAGGCTGATGGGGAATGTTGGCAAACCTCTGACATTTATCACATCGTCGAGCGAACTGTGTCGCATCTGCTCTCATAGTGGGCCAATAGTATCCTACACGAAGGCCTTTGAAGGCCAATGCTTTCCCACCGGAGTGGTTTTCGCAGATACTCTTGTGGATTTCTTTAAGGACAAATTGCCCCTCGACATCCGAGACACACCTAAGGTAAGGATATGTGTACCATCGTTTGTAAAGAGTGTCGTCCTTGAGGAGGTATCTAGCCGCTCGGTACCTGATCTTCTTTGCTTCTCTTTAGTCTGCCGGAAGATTACCATCTCGCAGGAAAGCAATGATTGGTTTGGTCTAGACGATGATGACTTGGATGACCTGCACCTTACTCGGTTCGCCCTTCTGTATGCTCAGGCTTTCCAAGTACTCAATCAAGACCGTCAGAACCAACTGACCTTCTGTTTCACTGGCTAAACGTCCCAGATCGTTAGCCTTCTGGTTTTCTTCTCGTGGGACCTGCTTGAACTCCATGCGCGCAAAGGTTGTTCGAAGCTTCACTACCAGAGCGGCGTATTTCATCGTTCATTATTTGTATCCATATTCCCATTGCATTGATTGATAACCAACTGGGAATCACTCAACACCCTTACATTTCGAGCGCCCACTTCACTGCACAATTGGAGACCGATGACAACCGCCTCATATTTCGCTTCATTGTTTGTGGCCTTAAACACAAATCGTAGTGCATATTCTACCGAATACCCCTATGGAGAGATCAGTACGATTCCGGCACCGCTGGTCGATTGGTTTGATGATTCGTCACCACAAACAGTCTACCAACCCTTCTGCAGCTCATCTGAAAGCTGTTCATGTTGGCCCTCTGGCTTCACCTCCCGAACTTTGTGTGTGAATTCTGCCAAAAAATCGACCATGATTTGACCCTTCATCGCTCGACGTGGCTTGTACTGGATGTCGAACTCTCCCAACTCGATCGACCACTGAACAAGCCGATCAAAAGTCTCTGGTTTTTGAAGCACTTGTCGCAGCGGTTGATCGGCGCAGATGTCGAGCAGAGATCATCAGAGCAAATGCCAACTGCTCAATAAGTGGGTACCGGCCTCCAGCCCTTCAAACCTCTGTAAGCCCTATTGACATAGAAAATTGGCTTCTGGATGCCTTGTTCTTCATGGAATAGAACCGAGCTAACAGCATGAGGCAAGGCTGACAAATACAGGTATAGGATCTCTCCTGGGGTCGCCCGATACAGTAGTGGTGGAGAGCTGAGATAGGCCTTCAGCTGGCAGAATGCCTCCCCACACTCTGAGGTCCGCTGGAAAGCTTTCCTCAGAGTTTTGAAGAAAGGAAGACATTTGTCAGTCGATCGGTTGATGAAACGACTTAGCGCTGCCACTCGTCCTGTTAGGCATTGGACCTCCTTAACAGTTGTTGGTGGTTGCATATCCAGGATTACTCTAACTTTTTTCGGGTCGGCCTCAATTCCCCTATGGTTGACTAAGAAATTGAGAAATTTGCTCACTGCGACCCTGAACGCACATTTAGCTAGATTGAGTTTCATGTTCAACTTCCGGATGACCTAAAATGTCTCTTCGAGGTCGGCCAAGTGGTTAGACGCCTCCTTGCTCTTGGCCAACACGTCATCGACATAAACTTCCATGTTTCAACCGATCTGGTTGGCAAACATATGATTGACCAACCTTGGGTACGCTGCACCTGCATTTTTTAGTCCAAACGGCATGACTTTATAACAAAATAAACCTCACTCAGTTATGAAAGATGTACCTTTTTGATCGGCTGAATTTATTAGGAATTGGTTATACCCCAAGAAAGTGTCCATGAATCTTAGCAGCTCATGCCTGGACATAGAGTACACCAATTGATCAATTCGAGGAAGTGGATAACTCTCCTTTGGGCACGCTTTGTTCAGGTCCTTAAAGTCAACGCACAAGTGCCATTTCCCATTCGACTTTTTAACCAGCACGACATTGGCCAACCAATTGGGATATTGGATTTCCTGTATGAAGTGTTAGATTTTTTGGAGGGTCTAACCTAAAACCAATTGGCAATAGGTTGAGTAGCCTCTAGAATTTATTAACCAAGCTTGGATGGCTTAGATGAGCGATGTGGGACAAGTCTAATAGTTGTCCGTGATCAGCTTTTACACCTGTTCCAGCATCGCTTCACTCCTTTACTTTCCAAACACCTAGGCTTCTGCTTGATCAGTCGGAAGTTCAGGTGAACATTCAAGTGATGGGACATTATGCTTAGGTCGATTCCGGTTAGATCAGCTTGTGACCAGGCAAAGATGTCCTCATTCCGCTTCAAGAAGTCTATCAACTGGTCCCTCATGTTGCCTTTGAGCGACGAATCGATGCTAACCATTCGATCGATTAGCACACTATTTATCTGTACCTTCTCTAGCTTCTCCGCTGGTTTCGCTTGTTTCTCTTCCTTGTCGTCTCGCACTTCGAGTGCGTCAATCATAAAGGTTTCCCTGGGTTGCTTCTCCTTCAAAGTTGCCACATAACAATCCATCGCCGTTGCCTAATCCCCCTTTCTGCTCTCCAATCCTATTGCCAGTCGGAAATTTAATCATCAAGTGGTATGTAGAAGTGATCGCCCTCATGCTATTCAAGGTCGTTCGGCCTAGGATGGCATTATAAGCGGAGGGACAATCAACCACCAAAAATCGTACGAGCTTGATCACTTGATTCGGGACACTACCAAATGTGACTGGTAGGTCAATAGCTCCTAGCGGTTGAACCTTTTCTCCCGAAAACCCAACCAGCGGCGATCAGATCGGTTGTAACTTGTCTCTTGGTGTGCCTATCTGGCGAAAGGCTTCTGCGAACAGTATGTCTGCAGAACTTCTGTTATCGATAAGAACGCAACTAGTTTTGTAGTTGCCTACCACCACAGTGATTACCAAAGTGTCATCGTGAGGTTGTTGTACCCCCTCAGCATCTGATTCACTAAAGTTGATCGGTTGCTCCCCCATTTGCCCTGCTTTAGACGGTCTATCAATCACCATCGTTTCAAACGACCTAAGCCTCCGGGCGTATGCCTGGTATGATGATCCTAACTCGCCACCGCCTGCAAAATCGCCTGAATGACATGGATCTCTCCAATTGATGGCCGAGGTTGCTCTTCTGGCCGAGTTTGCCGATCTGGTTGCCGCGCTCGATTGGTTGGTCTCGGACGCTGCTCGTCCTGTCGAGCAGGCCGTCCTTGGACAAAATGCTGCAGTCAACCACGCTGAATAAGTGCCTCGATCTGCTTCTTGAGCTTGATACAGTCTGAGGTCTCATGGCCATGATCCCGATGAAAATGACAGTACTTGCTTTGATCCCTTGGAACCCCTGGCTTTATTGCTCGAGGCCACTGTAGCTAGGGGTCATTGAAGAGATGCACCAAGACGCGTTCAGGTGTGGTGTTGAGTGGTGTGAATTGTTCAAACCGCTCTTGAAAGCACGATCGGTCATTATGCCTAGGCTTCTTTTCACTCCTGTTATCCCTAGGTGGCTTTGGGAGATCGGCCTTTGTTCTCTTCTTCCTCAGCCCCAGAGTTTCCTTTCCATGCGCAACCATCGCTTCTTCAGCATTGATGTGCTTCTGGGTCTTATGCATTAGCTCTGCCATAGTGCTAGGTGGATTTTTCAAGAGCGAGTAAGCTGGAGACTGTCGATGAAATTAGTAAGAACAACCTTGTCATCCGCCTCGTCAACAAGCAGTGCCTCATTGTTAAAGCGTTTGAGGTAGGCGCGCAAAGTTTCACCTTCCTTTTGCTTGACGTTCAACAAATAAGTTGCCGGTCGATGTTGGCGGCAGCCACTATAGAAGTGGTCTACAAACAATTGGCTCAGCCTCGAGAAAGTCTCGATTGAGCCACTCGTCAAATTCCCAAACCAAACCCTTGCAGGGCCCTTCAAGGTAGTGGGAAAGGCCCGACACATGATCTGGTTTGAAATTTCATGAAGCAGCATGAAAGCTTTGTAGGTCTCCAGATGGTCGAGTGGATCACCCGCCCTGTCAAATGGTTCAAACGTAGGGAGCCTGAACTTTGAAGGAAGCGGGTAAGCCATGACCGCAGTAGTAAAAGGAAGGTCTGTTTTCTGCACCAGGGTTGCTACTGCCTTGGCCCCTCGATCATTGACTTGTTGAAAAACGAGGTCCATCTTCTCTTGCAAATCTCAGAACGCAGCCCACTGGACAACCTCGTGTTCAAGGTTGACCACATTTCTTTGACGTGAGGCCACGACACTACCATCTTCCCTGCTGTGTTCGGTGGGTTGATGGTGGCTGGCGGTGTGCTGAGTAGTGCCGTGTGGACGATCGATCTCCTCTTCTTCCTCCCGAAGTGATTCGGACGAGGGAGGAGGAAACCGAGCCAAAAGTTCCAAATTTTGGGCTCGTAACTGGTCGATCAATTCGGTGAGGTGGTGAACCTATTGTTGCAACAGGTTGGGCTCCTGAACGGAGCGTTGGATTTGTCTTAGATTGACCATGATCTTGACTCCACAGATGTCACACCCTCGATTTTCAACATAAATATACAAGATTTCCATAAATAAATCTCGCCATGATCTGTACGATAACCAAAATAATGTAGAATTCCCAAAATATTACACCTTTGGCTCCGAGGCCCAAATTAACACAAGTACTGAATATTCAAGAGTTAAGGATTACAATATTCCATAGTCAAAAGATTTACAAATAAAGTTACAAATACATCTTCAAAAGAGATTTATAAAGATGCTTAAGTAACTCTTCAATCGTTAGCTTTCAAAATAATTCCACCTCCAAGCATTCCAACCATGCACGCTATTGCCCAGTGTTAGTACCTGAAAATGATAATAGGCTTGAGCTACACTAGCCCAGTAGGAAATTCTACGCTAACATTATATGCAAGAGAGATGCAAGGATGATCACAAGGCAAGGACGGGATGGAGACTCAACAATAGGCAATAACCAAAGTTCAACAATCCATTATACTCGATACGAAATCTAGTAAACACCTCAACCTTCATTCATCTCAACTCCCCATGTGTCTAATGTCATTTCGCGTTATGTGTCATGAGCCGAAGCTCCTGCCGCGCTAATTATGGGACCCTGATACCCCCAGCCAAGCGCTCACCTAGAAGGTCGGGCCTTGAGTGTTCAATATGAGCATTAGCTCCTGCACGGCTAATTATGGGACCCCGATATCCCCTGCTAGGCACCTACCCCGTCGATAGGTCCTGAATGTTCATCGTTGTGTCAACAAGGGTTCAAGCGCCTCATCTTCTCATAACGTGTCATTTCATTTCAATCGAAGCTCATGTGATAATCGACGTCAAAGTTTATCGAACGGTGGCAAGGGATGTAAAGATACACAACGAACTCAATGAATATGATTAACGATGTTATGGAGTAATTTGGTGATGTTTAGAACAAGTTACAAATGATTGGGGGTCAAAACATGGAGTTTGGAGCAAAACAACAAAATCTGTCACTAAGCTCTCCGTATCGATACGAGCTTAATAAGTATCGATATAGGTAAGCTTCAAAGCAGTCCAGAGAGTGTTGTATCGATACGGATTAAGGGCCGTATCGATACAGATGGCTTTCGAGCAAATTTACAGTAGATTTCGAGGATTTCAACCACAACAACAACTATACCAATCAAGCACACGATTCAAGGCAAGGAAAACACTACTATTATATATATATATTGAGAGGTAGAATCTCTACCTCGAAGTCGAAGCACAAAACCCAAGAAGTTACGAGCCCTAGCTTCCGAAAAATCTTGATTCGAACGAAATACAACTCTTTCGAGCTCAAACCAGTGATATACGGGCCACAATACAAGTGAGGGTGAAGGATTGAAGGTTGTTTTGGTAGGTTTTGAGTGAAATATGGAGAGAGAGCAAGTTTCACATGGAGAGAGAGCAAGAGAGAGGGAGAGAGCCGGGAGAGAGGGAGAGAGCCGGGAGAGAGGGAGAGAGGCGTGAGAGGTGGAGAGGAGAAAATGATCCCCTACTCTCTCACCCTCCTATATATACTCACATATATGCAAACTACACATTGTACCCCTCCACAATCAATTCCTTCACTTTAGCCCCAAATCACTTAAACGCTACTTTTCTCATTTTCCTCATTTATAAACATTAAAACTAATTAAATTAAATACGGGTCTCTACAACAGATAAATTTATGAATAGGAAATGTTGTTCCTACAAATGGTGCCAAACTGTTGATGCCAAAATTTGGACGGTCAATCCAAGCTTCGTCTTCAAGATGGCTTCTGCAAGAAGTCCAATGACTGGAGGGGTTTCCAGTCGTGGACCCTCCAATGGTTAAGTTAGTATTTGGTTGAGAAAGACTATTTGCTCTGTAATTCAATGGGATAACAAAGAACGTACCTTACTTGCACACCGTCTGTCGTTTATATACTACTTTGCACGACTGCCAGCTACGCTGGTGATTGTGGTGGAGGTTATCAGCGGTTATCTCTAGTAATGCTTCGTGAAATACGAGAGCTGGGCACATCCGAGATTATGGGCGACCCACAACCTCGCTCCCGGGGTTTTTGAGGAACAATATCCCACATTGGCGATCGTGGGACGGTCGCCCCGCCAGGACCGACTCGGTCGGCCTCTTGTAAGCCACCGGTGACTCCCGAAACAGGTGTCAATCACTTGTCCTTCGGCAGTGACAGTGCAAAAATCTCCTCATCATTACTCATGTTAAAAATTAGGTTGACCAAATATTAGTTAACATAATTTTGAAGCACATTTACTCAATATTCAAAAAAATGGTTTCCGATCTTGTGTAGCAATACTTTATGATTGAGAAAAATAAATTCGGTCTCGTGTTAAAATATTTTTTGAAGGAAAATAATATTTTCATTGTTTTGTTATCAATTTTTTTCTATCAAATATAATTTCGGAGAAGTTTAAAACTTAACAAATGAACGGTTCCGATTATCTAATCTCGAAAGAGGCCGACAAATAGACTGGATCGGGTAGATCCAATAATCCAATCCCTTTTTCAAAAAAATCAACTTCTACGATGTTGATAGTGTTCCCCATATAAACGGCTGAGATCCAATCATGAGTAGTCACATGTACCATTCCCCATTTCCGCCAAAAGCACCCTATCCCACCTCTCCAAAAAGAAATTTGAAATGATTATATATAAGCCCCCCACCCACAACCTTTTTGACATGCCAGAATCATCCCGTAGCCACTGAGAAACAACTACACATAGAAAGAGAATCTAGAGAGAGGGAGAGAGAGGCACAGAAAAATCTAGACAGAGAGAGATATGCCTTCGTGGACGGCTTTCCGGTGGCTCGACGAGCTCAATTTCTCGCCGCCGACAACCTCGATCTTCCGCTGGCCGGCGAGGCTCGTCTCCTCGTACCTGACGCCGCCGAGCTGGTCCCACGGCCTGTCGGCGTTCTCCTCGCCGAGATGGTCCCCGTACAACCTCATCAACTCGTCGATTGTGGATGACGTGGTGTGGTCCCTCGTCACCGCCGTCGAGTCGGTCGCGTTGGTCTCCATGCTCTGCTTCTTCTACGTCTTCTGCGGCTGCACCGTCTGATCACATCGGAGAATGGTAGAGTTCGTTCTCGCCGGAGAGTAACGCGGCGGCGGAGAGAACCGGCGGGTTTTTCAGATCTGGTTGGTGGTAGATGAAGACAATTTGGTAGTCTGAGAACGTGATGGTGTTTGCCTTCACTCCGTGAGGGGTAGTTTTGTCCAATCGGTTGTAATGTAATTTTGTTTTGTCCAGATATTTTTGGTGGTTGTTGTAATGAAGGCTCAGCCGCTCATGAGCTGTAACGCTTCTTCGTTAATTAGGTTTTGTGCCTGCTTTTTTTTACAGTATATTTTATTTTATGGAATTTCATCTTTTTGCTTTTTTAGAAAGCTGCTGAAATGACAATGAAATTTCAAAATGATTTTCACGATTCCTTTTTTTATTATTTATAAATGCATATTGAAGTTTGTCTTACAGTGTCTGAAAATACACACAGTACAAGTATTAAAATTAGATTTTTGAGTGCATTTTTATAAGAAAGCAGAATGTTAACATTGTTTTCAAATTTGAATTGTCTATGGACTTAGGAATGATAATAATGTTGCTCATGATGTGTTGGTGGGCAAGGGTTTGAGTGGGGTCAGGGTATAATCTATGTACAGAATCTCTACTGTTGTGGTTACTTGATTCTCTTTTAGGGATAGATCTCCCGTTTGGTGGATTTTTTTGACTTATTAGTAACATGGATTATTCTAACATTCGTCAAAGGGAATAGAATAATAGGTAAAAAAATGTATTGATATTCGAGAAAAGTGTATTGATATAGAAAATAATATTGACACTCCAAAAATGGATGCGGGCACTCCAAAAAATAAAGAAAATTGGCTTCGGTGTTACATTGATTTTGGAGTGCCAACATTAATTTTTGGAGTATTAATATCATTTTCTATTGATATTTGTGAAAAGTGTACTAATATTCGTGAGATATATATTGATATCCGAATTTACTTGAAATTATGTGCATATTATCCTCTGCTTAGTGAACGGAGGTTAGCAAAACCGTAATAACATTTGTTATCATTGTGGGGGGGAAAAAAGAATGTTAACATTGATTTCAAATTTGAATTGTCAATATTCGGTCTGTTGCAGAAGATACATACGAAATTCACGTGTCTCGTGTTTTTTATTTATTTATTTATATTTCGGATACATTAGTTTGTTGTTTTTTTTGTTTTTGCGCAATTCATCTTTTTTTCCCGATATTGGTCTGGCTTTTATGGAGTAATTTGATACGTTCATACTATAGATCTAATCAAGATTTTATTGTCGCCAAAAATTATTGAAATCTGACATCCCAAACAAGTTCAAATGCAAAAATTGGGTTCCATTGGGTTTAGATTTGGTGTGCATGAATCCAAATTACATGTCTAAACTTGTTTACTTGTAGATGTCAGATTATGATAATTTTTTATGAGTACAAACATTTTGACGACAACTAAAATATGAACGGAGCGGATTATAAAATTTGAACAAATATCAGGGCGCAAAGCAACAGAGTGAACTACAACCCGTACTTAAACCCCAAACGGTGGAGAAGCCAACTCCATTAATTACTGCAATAAGAAGATTTGATAGGGTCCATAAAAACATTTATGAAAACATATCGGATGATTCAGATTTACTTATGAACACTTTATGAACCCTAACATTTCTCTTAAATGCAAGTAGACAGGAATGTGTTGCGTTGTCAATCCCAACTAATGCAGTACGGTGCTTGACGTTGTCATAAACAGTTGCAAATGTGCACTTAGGCATATTTAGGGAAAATTTCAAAATACCCTCAACTTTTATTTTAAATTTTAATTAGACTCTCAATCTTTTAAAAAAATTAAATTTACTCTTAACGTTATCTTCCGTTAATCAAAATGCCCCTTTCCATCCAAATGACTGACGGATTTCATTAAAGGCTCCGTTAAATAGCGTCCCGATTGAATTTCGATGATTTGAGCCTCTCAATGTGTTCAGAACGTGATTTTAAGGATACTCGCCTAAATTAGCAAAAAAATTGACCAGGAAGGGCTTCATCTGAATAGTTTTTTATTAAACAGTTCAATTAAAAACTGCTCAAATCAAACTCATCCCGGTCATTTTTTTTGCTGATTTCTAGCGGTACCTTAAAATTACGTTTTGAACACATTGAGTGGCTCGAATCATCAAAATTCGAAAGGAAAAGGGAGGTGCGGACAGATCCGAATTTTGTTCAAGTCACGATGTCCGGATTTTGCTTCGGTCCGCACCTCCCCTTTTCCAATCGAATATCAATGATCCAAGCCGCTCAATGTGATTAAAACGTGATTTTAAAGCTATTCGTGAGAAATCAACAAAAAAAAAATGTCTGGGAAGGGCTTTATTTGAATAGTTTTTTTATTGAACTGTTCAATAAAAAACTGTTCAGATGAAGCCCTTCCCGGTCATTTTTTGCTGATTTCTCATTAATACCCTTAAAATTATGTTTTGATCACATTGAGCGGCTCGAATCATTGAAATTTGATCGGGATACTATTTAAATGAGCCTTTAACTAAATCCGTTAGTCATTTAGACTGAAGGGGGCGTTTTGATTAACGGAAGATAACATTGGGAGTAAAATTGATTTTTTTTAAAAGTTAAGAATCTAATTAAAATTTAGAGTAAAGGTTGGGGGTATTTTGAAATTTTCTCCCATATTTATTCAGACTCCATTTGCTAGTCATGAATTTTCTTTGGAAGGGTTCCTGGATAGCATAATTTTCTTGCTTGTGCACATTTGCGCTCTGGATATCTCATGCTATTCGGGTTATTTTTTGTGCACCTTAACTAATTTTTGATAAAATAATTCATCGTCTATTAGTGGGATCCCATTTAAAGTCGTGACATAGCCTATTATATGGATTAGCCCTACAAAAATTGATCACCCCCATAGATGGAGCTATATACACTAGTTTTACACGAATGAGAGTTGATTAGGTACTTATTTGTTTTCTAATAATTTGTTATTCTACACAAATGACGAAAAAAAAAATGGAGTACAAAATAGAAAATGAACGATTTGGATCATGAAAATAATATCTCGATAGCTTTCATTTAAGAACCACAAGTGAGTTGAATCAAACATTCACTGGATTTTTAACCAAAAACAGAGGCCGGGGCCCGGGACAAAGTCTCATTCACTGGATTTTTAACCAAAAACAAAGGCCGGGGACCGGGACAAAGTCTCTACAGGTGGATCACCATCAAATAGTTCCACCTCCCCCAATCTACCACTAATAACAAGTGATTTCGAACTTAAAATCCATGAGGAGCAAATTGTTGGATTCTCAGTTTGACCAATAAAATCCCTAAGCTGCAAGTTTGAAACACTGGACCAACCTCGTTACATCGATATTGATTCGTGTTTTGCCAATTATAATCCATGGATAATCCAAAAAAGTAGTTGATCCCAAAGACAAACTTGTATATAAAAAAAAAAATTTAACGTATTTTGAGAATAACTTTGATAAATAAATTATATACATTTCAATCATGTGTCTGCCAATATCTTATCAGTGTGAAGAGTATAGCATGACCCCAACCCGAATTAGCAGTTCACAAATTATTCGTATAAGAAAAAAAAAAAAAAAAACAATCAATGTATCTTTTTTATGTTCTAGCCCGAACCACCACAAGATTTATGATTTGTTCATTGTTTGATGTAAGCCCAATCAATTAAGCATAGTGACAACGTCAACACAATAACTAAAACATCAAGAATTTTGGGACTTTGCTCAGATTGGGAAAAAATATTGAGAAAATATTATATCTTCCAACATTATACTCCCTCCGTGCCTTTTTTAAGTGTCCAGCTTCGTAACTCTAACATATTAAGAAAACTTATTACACCTTTTACCTCTACTTTCCCTACTTACCATCTATTGAAACATCATCATTACACTTTTACTCACTAATTTTTCAAAATGAAATCTACTTTTAGGAGCAAAATAGAAAATATACCAACTTTTATCCACTAACTTTTTAGAAAAGTGATACTTATTAAGGAACAGCTAAAAATAAAATACTAGACTTTAAAAAAGGAACAGAGAGTGTAGCAACTTTTCGCACATCAAAATTGCATTCGTGGGTTCTAAACCTAATTATAACAATTGCGAATGGTTGCATGAAACCCATGATTTGATCAATTTTGAAGTTCGGACAACCACCTTAGAGAGCTTTAAAATGTGGATGTTGGATAGTTTTTACATTTCACATCCCATTTAGCTAATGTGTACTGATATTAAAATAAGATGCCACAAAAGAATAGTTTACAATAGCTATTAAATTAGTAAGTAAAAAATTAATGCAGAGCATGACATTTTTAATCCGAAGTGTCAAAAAAGAAAGACCAAACACTCAGTGGGCCTGCGGCCGCCGCATTGTTGCTTATACTTTGACCAACAAACATTTCCAAAGCCGAGGACGGTCCACCGAACCGGAGCTAGAGAGTATAGGGTGGGAGTGGCCCTAAGTAAATTTACGAAAATTCTATTCAAATCAGTTTTGAAAAAATATTTGAGAAAATTGAAACTAGAGGGAATCCAACAATACTACTTGGAGCTTCATTTGCGTTTCCCAAATCTCATGGAGAATCGTTGTGGAATCAGGTTTGCAGGATTTCGGTTCCAATGATCTCTCATCACTAATTTTACCAGTAAAACACAATCACATACATCAGCTTCTCAAGCACATAGAAGTGATGTGTTTCCTTTCGAGTGAAGGAAATCTCCGAAGAGACAAAGATATCATGTGACATTTCTTAAGGAATTGCTCCCCAAAACGGAAGTGCAAAGGTATATAAAGAAGTGGTGCAAATTGAAATTGAGCGCATAGAAAACTACACGCTTATCTGGTAATTCATCACAAGCACACATTTAGTTTTATATGCATTCTTACATTTTCATGATGATGATACTCTCATCGGTATTTATATGGACTCATTGTCACTTGTGAGATAAGATATAAGAATGAGTGTACAATTAGATTTGGTAATCCCGATTGGTGTGTAACCATCAGGTTCTCATTACTGTTCATATCGAGCTGTGTAATATAACATTTAATCATTTGTGGGGTGGAATGGAGAACAACCCGTTTTTGAATTCTGCAATAATATTAGCAAGAGTTGAGCATGCTTCAAATGTAAGAGGGTGTGATTTATCTCCCCACAAACTCATGACAAATGCCCTTCACGAGAGAGAATTATATTCCACAACACATGATATGACAACCGAGTTCAATTTAAACCAATGAAAAAGTGGTGTTTGATGGAGATTTACCTGAAATTATCGGAGTGAGAGTCAATAGTTCCCGTAACTCGTGCAACCAAATTCAAGCGGCAGTAGCTACTGTTGGAGAAAAGTGTCCACAATCTAAACAGATTGTTTTCATGTGATAACCAAAGCAAGCATGAGGCATCTTGACTGATGATAAAAAGTCCCTCCTCCAACATAACCTAAGCAAGCTTGTTGGAGTAACTTTTTGTGTTGAACTCATAGTCCACCTACTCAACTTCAGTGTTCACAAAACCCTTGTGCTGCCCAAATACGAAATGTGAGCGCTGAGATTCTTAAGCAAACCATAGCCTGTTTTCATCGCACATTTTTTGCATAACATGGAGCAGTTGAAATCCCAACTGGTGTACAACCATCATGTTCTCAACACCATTCATATTGCGCTGTGTAATCTAACATTTAATCATTCATGAGATGAAATGGGAAACAACCCTTTGTATGAATTTCTCAATCTTGGTACACAATGTTATCTGTTAAATGAGATTTGGAAAAAACCTTCTATAATCAAATTCCGCAATAACATTAGCAAGAGTCAAGCATGCTTCAAATGTAAGAGGATGTGATTTATCTCCCACCACAAACTCACGACAAATCCCATTCACTTCAATTGAGCTACAACCAGGGTTCTTTCTGCAATCAACCTTCTTCATTTCCTCCTTTACTTTCTCCACATCATCCCACCTCCCGGCATCCCTGTACAAACCTAACAAAACCATATAAAGAGCTCCATTCCACGGCTCAGCACTTATTAGCCACCGGGCAGCTAATTCCCCAACTTCGACATTCTTATAGACTCTACAAGAAGTAAGAAGAGCACCCCAGATTGCAGCATTAGCCTCGACAGGCATATCCCTAATAAAACTAACGGCTTGTTCAATGAATCCTGCTCGACCAAGAAGATCGACTACACAACCGAAGTGTACTACAGTTGGTTCAATCCCAAAGTCAATAGTCATTCGGTCAAAATATCTCTTCCCTTCATTTACTAGTCCAGAATGGGTGCACCCAGACAGAAGGGCTACAAATGTTACACCATTGGGTTTTACTCCAGAGCTGATCATCTCTTCAAATGCTTCAATCAGTTCAGTGCCAAGACCATGCATTGCTAATCCAGATAACATAGCCGTCCATTCGCCCACATGCTTCTCCTTAGCTCCCTCAAACACCTTTAGCGCCTTCTTTATGCTTCCACATTTGAAATACATATCTATTAAAGCGGTAATAATCCTGCCATCAAATTGGTTCTTTTTCCTTTCACTTATATAGGAATGAACCCACTTACCCAAATTAAGATCCCCTAAATTAGCACAAGCACAGAGCACACTCATTATCGTCGAATCATTCGGTTCCATTTTCGACCCCAACATGTCCCTAAACAACAAAACCCCATCTTTAAACCGGTTCCGCCTAACATACGCCGTGATCATAGCACTGTAAGAAACAACACTTCTCTTCGGCATCCTATCGAAAACATGACGCGCTGACTCGATCAACCTGCCATTAGCATAGCAAGTAACCAAACTAGTCCACGTAGCAACATCCCGGAAACCCATCTCGTCAAAAACCCGTCTAGCCATCTTCACTCCACAACTCGACCCGTATAAATTAATCAATGAGTTTTGCACGAATACATCGTGACCAAACCCATGTTTAAACGCCTGTCCATGAACAATTTCGCCTGTTCTAAGGTCTCCAAGGCTGGAACATGCTTTGAGCAAAAATGGGAAGGTGTAGTTATCGGGGAGGGGGCCATGTCGGTGCATATGGTTGTATAGTGCCAATGCTTGATGTGGGTATGGGCTTGAGGCGTAAGCTCGAAACATGGTGTTGTAAATGTAAGTGGATGGTTGGGGAGTTTTGTCGAACAGGTGGCGGGCGTGGAGGAGAGAGAACTGGTTGGGATTAGTAGTGAGGGCTGTGATGATTTGCCGGAGGTATATGTCATGTTGGTGAAGGCCGGAGACGATGATGCGGGAGTGAAGGAGCTTGGCTTCTTGCATAGTTGGGAAAAGAGCATCATAAGTTACAGGAGTGGTACATTTATAGGGACGAGATACAGATACACAGCTGCGGGATCGACAGTTCAAGGGAGTTATTCAATTCCATGTGTAAACTATTCACATCTTGCGGGATGCCCAAATTATTACTCCATGGGTGAAGCACCAACGCCAGCTGGAAGGGGATTGGATTTCGTCAATTTGGCTTCGGACCAATTTGGTTCATTTAGTACTTTCGAGTCGTTCAAAAGTATTTCGAACGACTCAAATAAAAAATAATGTTACAGTTCAAAAAAAAAATTTAATATTGTTTTTCTAAAACACCCTTTAAATCTGAGCCCAAGAACCGGCTTTTGGGTAAGGCCTGTAGCATCCGCTGTGGAGTTTGTTATATTTGTGTGTTAAAGTGTGTATAAAGATAAAAATGGGTCCCACAAATGTGTGTTAGATATTATTAACTAAGGAGTGTGCTAGTATATATATATGAGTTCAATAGATTAATTAGGAGTGTATTAATTTTTGATATTAACACTTTAAAATAATGTAAAAAGCAAGGTCATGTTCTCCTCCCACTTCACATCCCATTTATAAGAATTATGTTCAGAGCTCGTTTTTGCCCCAGAAATGCTATTAGCAAAAAGCATACAAAGAAGACAACAAAGAAGTATGTGAAAAGCAAACTTGGGTCCCATTCTTCCTTCCCCTCACAAACCCCTTCTCTCTCCTCTTTGCCTTGGCCCAAAAAATTGGCGGGAAACTATGTTAAAATTCAAAATTTTGAGGGTTTCTTTTTTAATCTGAGATCACAAAAGCAATTTGCTCTCAGAAACGTCTCTTTCTCTCACACACACACACACATCTATTGCTTCTCATCTCCTTCACCATCCCGACGCCCATCCCCACCGGCACCACCATGGACACCCACACACCGACGCCAGTCCAAAGCAACCATTGTTGTCGTCCCAATAACAGTGTCGTCCTCTCGTCGTCCCGGATTCTCTCTCACATATGTTTCTTCTCATCTCCATCACCACACCCATCGCCCACCCCCAGTTCCCCATCACAATCGATGCCGAACCCCCACCTCACCGACACCTGTCCAAGGAAACCATTGCCGCCGTCACCGTTGGTCTCCCACCGTCCCCATCTCTTTTTTACTTCTGGATTCATTCCCCTTCCTCGTGGCTGATAGTGCTTCACAAATAAAAGAAATGTTTTTCAACAGTTTCATATGAAATACCAGATTGTAAACAGGTGTTTTGGGTTTCATAAACACAAGGTTTATTTGGCGATTACAAGTACAGAGCCACTTAATTGCAAATATCTTATTTATTTTTGTTACTTTGTATTCTTCAAAGGTTTGTATTCTTAGTTTTGTTTTGTTTCTCAATTATTACCTTACTTCTTTCTCCAATTATTATCCTATTTCTCTAATTATTACTTTCTCATCTCTCTCTATCTCTTTCCAATCATTATTATTCTCTTCAATCATTACCCTCTTTCTCTCTCCACCCACTACCAAAACTAAACTAAACTAAACTCCCAACCAAACAAAACCTTAATCATCTACTCCTATTATTTACTCTAATTGATGTTTTTAATTTGGTTTTAAATCTGGATTGCTCATCTTCAGTGCAGATGTTTGAACAAAGGTGTTCTGGTTTGCAAATTCCATTAAATAATTGTGATATGCCCTTTGGAAAGATTATGGGTTAGAGAAGGTAATGGACATCTCTGTGAGATTTATAAGTGTAAAAGGGTTTTTTGGATTAATATTTTAGAGGCACCCACTGCATGTTTGTAGAAATGCCATGGATAGTAGGGGATGTCTTTTAGGGGTTTTTCCATTCATGTTCATTGCTATACCAAGGCATTAAGAAATAAGAACATCAAACTCCTTCAACCCAACTCTAATCTCTATTTTACAAGGATGGTGAATAGATTAAAATCTCTGTGTATATTGGGTCCAAAAGATGAAGTATGTGTATGAGTCTCCTTCATGTAATTGGTTCGGTTTGATAATTGGGAACCTACTATTGGTGCTATGTTGTTGGCTTGTCTTCAATTTCCATAAATTGCTACATTAATGGTGAATCCATGAATTCAAGCATTGATTTGCAGCTGCACTAGTACTACCATTATATTGGGTCCAAAAGAGTTGGAAAAACTTGGTGGAAGAAGCTTTTGGTTACATGATTACAGAAAACATAGACTTAGAAATTTTTGTTTAACATGAGTACATTGAACGACTCAAGTTGTTTGCTTTTGAAGAAGATACTTTCGTAAAAAGGACCAAGCCTAAGGACAACTCAAGTTCTTAAATCATAAACACATCAATACCATCTAGCAATAGCTTTCTACATTTGCTACTAAGAAATTTGGGACCGAATTATTTAGAGGATGCAAATTGTAATCCTAACAAGTTAGAAGCTTGGATTAATTTCCTCACAAAATAGCCATGAACTTCTTTTTAAGTACACATCCAAATTCCAACATCTAGGTCACTTACAAGGTTTTTTTGGCAAAAAATAAAAACAGATAAAAATGGTAGATTCATTGGAAAAAGTCATCTCCTTCATCTGGTCTGCATGTGCCATATTCAACTTGAGATGTTACCGATTCTTTCCCAGAGACAACGGAGGATTTCGGTGTTCTGCGAATGATGACGGAGTCATCTCCTTCAATCAAATTGGTCGCCATCTCCAACCAAATCAATGAGAATGATCTTCGTGGTGGTCGATCAATGGTGATGGTTCAATGGTGGTGCTCTGGTGGTGGTCGGATGGTAATGGTGGTTCCTGTTGAAATGAACCTAGAAGTAGAAAAAGAGACGGGGATGGTGGGACGACAGCAATGGTTGCGTCGAACAGGTGTCAGTGATGTGGAGTTCGGCATCGATTGTGATGGGGAACTGGGGGTGGCGAAGGCTGTGGTGATGGAGATGAGAAGAAACATATGTGAGAGAAGGAACCAGGGACGGCAAAAGGACGACACTGATGTTGGGACAACAACAATGGTTGTGTTGGACCGACATTGGTGCATGTGTGGGGTGGGCGAACATAGCAATGCCGATGGGGATGGGTGGTGTCAGGTGGTGATGGAGACGAGAAGCAACAGATGGATGTGTGAGAGAGAGAGAGAGAGAGAGAGATATATATATATATATGCAGGTATCCTATAACGCTCCTAATTTTAGGAACGTTAAATAGACAATTTTCATTGAAAACGTAAATAGAGTCTGGCTCGATATTATAACATAACTCTTACGAAAGTACTTTTATTCAAACATGGAAGGGAAACTAGGGTTCCTATCTACTGCTCCACCTGTTCCTCCATTCTAGCCAGCTCCTCGGCTCCAAAAGCTTTCAAGGTATAGAGTTCACCCTGTTCATCTATAAGGTCTGACACATTATACCAACGTCGCCACCAATATAATATGTCAGGGTTACCAAAGGTAACACTGTGAGCTACAAAGCTCAATAGAATAATCAATACCCACTAACCCTTAACTTATGAACAATAGATCATAAAATTAATGATTTCCATATAGTACATGCATATTTGACAAAACAGCTAACAATGATACATTCTCATTCGCTAATCCTAACTAACGTTGGTGTCCTTGATTTCTGAGTTTCTCCTACGCGACTTCTCATAGACCGTGTCATCATTTTTCCACAATTCATAAACCAAATCAACATTTTCAAATTCATTTTTAACACACCCAACCTTGGTTCCGCCGTTTCGGTCTCCCGACTATCCTCACAATGGTTCCGCCGCACCGGGTTCCCATTGGCACACAAAACTTGCATTGGCTCCTCTTCGCGGATAACCAAGCTACACACCCAACCTCGGTTCCGCCGTTCCAGTCTCCCAAGTATCTTCATAATGGTTCCGCTGCACCGGATTTCTATTGGTACACACACACACACACACACACACACACCATACACACAATGGGCTACCATATTCGGCCACATTGCGGTTTCCTAAACCTTTCAAATCACTTCTTTCTATTAACCACACCTTAGGTGTCATGTTTCTACTTTCTCGATTTTCGTGTCTTGTTTTCATGCAACGACTCTGCGGTAGGACTTTTCACATACGTAATCATAAATCATTCATTGTTATCTTGAAACTAAACTAGCAAGATCATCCAACTCTATATTACTAATCATGCTCAAATCCCTACTTAAAGCATAACGCCACATGTACGGACGTCTTTGAAGTGAAAATCACTTATGCTTTACAACAAGATATAAGCAATTCATGTATACATGCTCATAACCATCCTAAGATCAAAATACGAAAACTTCTATCAAATGATAAAGTCTTATCTTTCAAAAGCCATTCTTTCTTCCTTTGTGGGAAGTTCAAAACAACATATATTTATTGAAGTAAAGGTCGATTATCTAGCATGCTCGTATAACCTTTAGCGAAATAAGTATACTAGCTATCTTTCTTCATGTTTTTCAAATTATACAAACAATATACAAACTTCGACTATACTTAAGGTAGAGAGTAGAAATATTCTACATATACTTAGAGATAGGTGATAAAAAGATTCTACCGTTCTTCATGGCGGTAGGGTGGCTACGGAAAATGAGTTGGTGATTGGACGGAGTAACTTCATACGGTAAGCTTCCGGTAGCTTCAAAAGAGAAAGGTTTCTCTCGAAACTAAATCTTGACTAATACTACTAAAACTTTTGGATCGAGAGGGTGATCGAGTGGCGGTTTGGTGGCGGCCTTGGTTGAGTTTCTTGAAGAACACAAGAAAAACTCAAAAACAAAGTAAGAACAAGGCAAAAACACAAGGATTTCTAGAGAGAGAAGTTGAAGGATGAAGGTGTGAGTTGAATGATGGGGGGGGTCCTATTTATAGCAAAATTTGGCTCCCTCTCTCTCCCCCATGGCTGGCCTCCCTCTCTCCCTTTTTCTCCCATGGTTTTGCTCCATAGTCTTGTCAAATTAAGCATGTCATGCCTTCCTCACTTGTCATTTCCAATTTAGGCCATACCTTAGGTTATCATGAAGTGTTTTTAGTCTTGTCATGTCCTAGGATGGGTTGCTTGCAAGAAAGAAGAAGATAATTGGCTAGGTTTGTGTTTAAAGAAGCCTAGAATGGGTTGTCATGTAGTACTAGGCTTGAGTGTACAATAGGTAGCCTGTTTGAGTGGCCAAACACAAGCACGCACACACACACACACTCTCCCTCCCTCTCTCTCGGCCTCCCCTCTCTCTCTCTCTCTCTCTCTCGGCTTTCTCTCTCTCTCTCTCTAGTTCAACCTACATATATATATATATATATATATATATATATATATATATATATATATATATATATATATATATATATATACACACACATACACACACACACACATACATATAAGTATACTAAAGTATTAAGTAGCCCTAATAGGTCTATGGAAGAGGAGATGATGAGTGGTAAGGCTTTCAATGATAAGAACATTGTCCATTGGGTAATATTTTTCCTAGAAAGTGCATATATGGATATATAGGCATATATAGGCATGCTTATAATTGGCTATAAGGTGTATAAGCCTATATATAAGCACATATTTGTACTTAGAGAATCTAGAAAAGTAACTTTGGTGGGCTATTTAGGTTTAAGGCTATTAGTCTTAAGGTTGCATGCATGGCAAGGCTAAGTTTGCTTCTTTTGGAGGCAAAATGATGGCTTTCTATGGTCCATGATTTGTCTTGTCAAATCACATATTCATTGGCAATCTAATGTCCTTTGTCCAAGGGTTAATAATTTCCCTAGCAATTATTTGACCATTGGGTAAAGAGGTAATGATGATAGGTATGGCCTTGAATGACTAGTCATAGGGTATAATGATTACCTTTAATGACCTAATGGTTCAATTAGGGTTGGGAAGGCTCAAAGATGGTCAAAAATGTCCATCTAGGATTAGGAAATCGTAAGTAAGTGAATTGGTCGTTCGGTTCCTCCAACTAATCGGTTGAAAATTAATTCTACTTGCCATGTAGGATTTTTAGTCAATAAATATAATTTTAAAGGGTTTAAATCTAATTATGACGGATTAGAGGGATTAAAAAGAAATTTTTAAAAGTAATACTAAGTAATTAAAAAGAAATTTCAATATATAACGGAAAATTTTTATTTATTGAAAATCAGAGTCGTTACATATCCAAACTTGGGAAATCCAGACGGCATGCTCTCAAAATGGCATGGAAGGAGCCATTGAAAAGATAAAAGAGCCGTTGGGGAAAAAAATGGGGAGATACTTGGATTGTCTCAAATTAGGGGAAAGAAATGGGTAAAATCCAACATGGGGAAGGGTTTGGGTCAAAGATTGGAGATGGTTTTTGTCCAAATTTAAAATTTGAGTCTTAAAATAGGTCAAGGTTGAATATGCTCTTAGCCGCCAAACTTTTTACCCAAATTTTTTTAGGCACATATATAGATGATGCAAGGCTCAAGTAAAAAGGTTCAAACATGAATGATACGGTGCTTTATTGTGCAAGTCTTCAAGATTTTCTAAACAAACATGGAAGTATGGAACCCACAACTTCCCACTAATTTTTTTTTTTTTTGGGTAAATATTCCCACTATTGATAATGGGACTCATGTTCCGAATTGAAAGTTATGGCAAAAGTTTAACCGAAACAACTTAGAAAGTTTATTGATGTGCTTAATTACATGAAGGCAAATGATAGTATTTGTTTTCCGAATCCCTTGATTGCGTGCAGAATCGCCTGACTATTTTGGGTACTGTAACCAGCGGGAAGAAGTTTTTCGACCCTAAAGTTGATCAAAACTTACATTCGGTCAACCATGTCACAGGAGCGATTGAATGGATTGGAAGTTGTCGATTGAAAATGCGATAGTGGAACAACTTAATTATGCCATGTTATTTAGGCTTAGTTTCCCTTTAGAAGGCCAATTTGTTATTTCTTGTCTTTATTTAAATTTTTTTCGCGTTCATTAGTTTTGTGTCATATTTTCGTAGATTATCAATTTGTCCGATAGGAATCAAAAAATTATGACTGAAACTCAAAAAAAAAAAAAAAAATTAAAAGCCAAAAAAGGCGATTTGAACAACTGAAAAACATATGACTACATACCAACAAAGAGACTTCTAAACTTGAGCAGCTAAACAAAAAACAAGACAAACAACCGAAATTCAAGTTAATAATCAATTAAAGACCATGGCCAAAACCTTGCTTCCAACTGGACAGTTCAAAAGAAATCTTCAAACATCAAAGAAGCATGGCCAACATCTTGCTTCCGATCTTGTGGCTACAATAAACTGAATGAATCGCAAACATGAGTTCTTCATCATTAAAAACCTTAGCCCGACAATCAAATTTCACAGTTTTTGGGCAATGCACGGCTCCTAGTCCAGCCGCATCCGACAACGTTCCTAGCCCAGGGCCCCCAGAAAGATAACGAGGCATCTTCAAAAGCATGGCAACCAACTCACAAAGTTCTATTCCGCTCTTGCATTCAATCCGACAATAAGTTTTGAGCCCAGAAAGTCCTTCGCTCATACCAACACCCACGAAACAAATTTCCGGGTCTCCTAGAAAGTCCTTCAGGCACTGAGGAATTGAATCCAAGCTACCCAGCTGGATCAACAGGCAACGAGTTCCGACACAAAGTTGAAGCATTAGAGGGTTTTTGATACTGGCCTCAAACTTAACCATGAGGCCTACAGCAGTCGTCAATCCAATCAGAGGTTTTAACTCAGCCAGGCCTATGGCGATCACTTCTGCACGATTCACTACGCGTACATCAACGGTTACGCCCTCAAGTTGGATCCTGTATGTACCCATTTTTGACAGGAACCTCAGTGGTATCATCTTTATGTATGAGAATTACGATCGAGAAGGGTTATGTTATGTAGAACAAGTGGTGCATGTGGTCTTCTGCATATAAAGGAGAGAGGCTATCTAGCTAGGTGCGTGAGGTTGTATTAATTGGGAGTGAACTCTTGGGGAAAAGAGATGATCTTTTCGATATGTTGGGAAGATGCAACGGAATGTAAACTTTTGATCTCCCCAGTACCCCAGGAAATTTGTAAAGACTATAGAGATGCCATTCAACACTTCTCCTATAAGATCTTCTTTGCCATTCAACACTTCTCCTATATGATCTTCTTTGTGTAATTGGGGGCATTGGCCTACCACCATCCATCAGATTTACTATAATCGAAGGGGTCACGTGTCCCTTATTTTTATTTCCTGACTTATAGAGGAAAATGATTTTAAAAAGAAGAAGAAGAAGAAGCAGCAGCAGCTCACTGAGCTGTCATTAAGATTTAAAAAATTTATTGAAGTATGTAAAAAGTGTAATAAAATGTGTGAAAGTGTATTGAAAAGTATAAAAAAATGCATAGAGTATGTGTGACTTTCTATCTTTTTCTGAGCTTATCGATAGTTCAGTAGACTGTCAATAGAAGGACCCATTTATAGATACTAATTAATCATATGACAAGACTAAAATATTTTTTTAATCGAAATATAAACAACATGGGTCCCATTTCGGATATCACACAGATGATTCGAGCTATTCAATAATTTTAAAAAGAAATTGAGTGACATGTAAAAAATCAGCTCAATTAGATAAATATAGGTGCTTGATCCAATTTTTCATTAAGATTACACAATCAATCAAGCACCTACACTTACTAGTTGAGCTAAAATATCATTGGGCCACTCGATTTTTGCTTTAAATTATTGAACAAGTTTGATTATATGTGTAGGACCCGAAATAGATCCCGTGTGCCAGGGTGTGGCCTTTAGCATTTTTGTTTAACAGGTGAGATAACTATACTAATCTCTCCTCACTTCAATTATAGAAGTTTGAAGTAAAATCAGTCCAAACTGTCTCTTACCTAATGCTCGGCAAAGGCTCAGCAAAGGACTTTTCCTTCGATTTTGAAGTAAAATTATAGTAACTAGTTATTTTCATATTTATGCATGTATCCTCTTCTTAACCTGTGTTTGACAGTGTTTTAAATGTTTTTTTTTTTTTTGAAACAGGACAGTGTTTTAAATGTATTCTTTTTTTTTTTTGACAGTGTTTTAAATGTTTTTTTTTTTTTTGAAACAGGACAGTGTTTTAAATGTATTCTTTTTTTTTTTTTGATCCGGTTTTAAATGTATTCCAAATGGAACAATTTGTTTATCTCGCTTTTTCATGTGTAGCTTCATTTTTTTTTTTTTTTATACTTAATCAACTCTTCTTCTTTGTTTTCCAAGAGGTTTATGGCGGATTACGCAGACTTTTTTTAACGTTACAAGTTGGATTGCGAGAATATTGATCAAAATGTGAATCGATCCAATCGAAAAAAAACACATACTTGAACGTTAAACTGATTCGATAGATCGGAATACACATCAATATAAATCGCAAAAGAAGTTCATCGTATGAGGATCATGTATTTTATACAATAAAAAAATGGCCTCTCAAAACAATACGAGCTCCTCCACAAGAAATTGTCATCTTCATGATTTGTATAAACATTTCCTCACACAACATGACATGCTAACTCAATCGACCGGTCCTTGGCATAGCTAGTAACCAAACTAGTCGCTTATAAAAAAATAAAAAAAAAAGTAACCAAACTAGTCCACGTAGCAAATCCCGGAAACCCATATATGCAAATACGGGTTGTTTGGCCAAATAAATAAGCCAGACTTATTTTGTCCTTATTCAAATTTTTTTTTGCATTTGTTAATTTTGTGTCAATTTTTTGTGAATTATTGCTTCGTTATGATAAGAGGAATTTAAAAAGTAAAAAATTACGATTGCAACCTAATTTTTTTAATAAAGACAAAAAAAAATTGATTTTTTTATCTTTATTCAAAAAAAATTGAATTTCAGTAGTAATTTTTTACTTTTTAAATTTCTATTTTCATGACGAAACAATAATTTAAAAAAAATTGATGAAAAATTAATAAATACAATTTTTTTAATAAGAACAAAAGAAAATGTCATTTGAATTAGTCGATATGCATCTAGTCCAAACACCTAATTATAAAAATAAAATAAAATAAATTCCAGCCTGGGTGGCATTCTGAAGATTGTTACCCATAATCTCTACCATTAATGCTAGAGCAATGTCAGCACACTTTAGCTATACCTCTTTTACATATAAGGGCATGTATACCAGATTAGCAAAAACAATCTTTATAGTCATTTTACCTATTCAAAACACCAAAAGTGCCTACAGCAGTCTAGCAAAACACAGAGCTATTTTTCCTTTCCCAAAAATCCTCTCCAAAACTACCGAGCAACTATTCATCAACAAACCATTAGTATAATAATTCTTCCTCTCTCTCCTCCCTACCACTACCTCATTTTTTGGATGGTGTAGATAAAGTACAGAGACTGGTGCAGTTTGAGAGAAAAAAATGAATAGGTAAAATAAAAAAATCTATTGTTCATAGTTATTTTTGCTCACAACTGATGTACATATTCTAAGTGGGTTCACTGAAACGACCCCACCCATATATGAGGGGGGTTTGGTTGCTAGAGTCACGTCAGCACATTTCAGCCACACCTTTTTTACGTATAAGTGGGTTCACTGAAACGACCTCACCCATATATGAGGGGGGTTTTGGTTGAGGTGTGCCACGCCCCTACCACCTCTCTCTGCCTACGTCCATGGGGTTCGGAATAGAAAACCCTTGGAAGTGATTTCTGGAGCTCTGAGAGTTCGCGACTTCGCCTGAACGGTGTAACGGCAACGGTTCAATCTGCATTGATCGAAGATGGCATGGAGGCAACTCATACCCTTCAACAGAAAAGCATTTTCAACTCCTTCCAATTTGGTTTCTGGGTTCGCAAGTTTTTCTTCCAAATCCACACCTTACGAGGGTAAAGTTCTGCTTTAGGGTCTATAAATTTCGATATCCCTGTATGTATATGTTAGAAAAATGGGTCGGTTCGGACCGGACACAACCCACATGGGTCGTCCACATGGGTTATGTGATTAAGTTGGTTAGAAGGATGAGACAAACTCTTAATCTCTATCTGTTAGGAGAGTTCAAAGATAATAGATCACCTACATCTATTAGGAGACTTTGAACTCTAGGACTTTTATCTATAAATATAGTCCTGCAGATATTTGGAGATATACACAATACACAAAGTTAGAGTTCTATCTCTCCTTATCCTCCAGAAAATACTCTCCTGCGAAATATCTTCTCTCTCTAGGGTTTCCATCTAAGAACCCTAGGATTTGCGGTGTGGATATTAAGAGCAGACTCTAGTAGTCTCCTCTACCCGACGTGAAAAGAAGACGGTGTTCGTGAACGTAATCGGTGCTTGTAGAGCGGGCCTCAGATCGTGAAAAGCTTGAAGCAATTCAATTCCGCTGCGCTTCAATCGTACGTGTAAGTTTTATGTGATTTACGAGTTTTCGATCCAACTAAATTAACATTGGTATCAGAGCTATTATGGCTCGCTCTCGCATGATCGCCTTCGTTTCTGTCTTTTTATATTTTGGCTGGAAATATATTTGGTATATTCGGCTTTTATTAAAAAGAAATCAGTTGCAGTAGTGAGATATATCACATGTGGTCCTGCCTGTTTGCTGGGTGTTCTATGAAGTATTGTTAATCCTCGAATTATCATTCGTGTGCGCCGAGAAATGGGTGGCATGGCACCGAATAAATTATCGTAATAAAGCACAGCTGTGCTCCTTTTTAATGCACCGTTTTTTTGCTTGAAAAGTGAACTGCCAAGTGGAGTTTTAATCCATGTTTACAAAGGTTAAAGTAGTTCCTTTATTGCATGTAGCTTCCGAATCCTTCTAAGCACCAGTGTTTTTCAACAATTAGTGGTTGGGCTCTGTTTCCTTTTAAACAAAAAAAAATGATCACGGTACTGTTTTTCCTTGTTCCTTTTTACTATAAAAAAAAAAAGGAAAAAGATTTTCTGATCAGTTTATTTAGAAACAAGCTAGCTGGGCTTTTAAGGGTTATTATACCACTGTTGGTATTTGTTTTATAGAAGCTACGGGGAAAAAAAAACACTTGGCAATTGCGACTAAAAGTTTTACCGATTGAGCCACCCCAATCTTTGTGATTTGATGAAGGCAGGACCACACATTAGTGATAGATTTGTTCTCATTTTTTTTTGGATTGATATAAATGAGAAACTATATCCTACTGCATCTTTTGAAAAAATATTAATTGATGTTATTCAGTTAATCATTGATTGTTTATTGCTGCGTTACGGCGCAAATAATTGTACCCTTAGTTATTGGACTTTACCCATCTTCTTAGAGGGAGAGTGTGGTGGAACCATCCATGCTTATACCTATTATGTGTTGTTGCATGTTGACATGGATGGTTAATTGAAGGAATTAATATTTGTATGCGTTTGGAGATGGGCTCTCATTGATGATAGAGACCGGAGACAAACTTATTATATGGAATAAGTGCAACACCCTCATTTGTTTTTTATTTGTGAGGGGGTGAATTTTTGCACTTATGTTTGTATAATATTTTTGCCTCCCATTCTTGCATAAAATATTAATTAGGGACTTAAAATAACTAGTCCCATCCTCTTACTGTTATATTGGTTCATTGGAAATTTTGTCTAAAAATCGATTAAGAAATAATGATTTACACCATGTATTGGAGTGATGACTATGAGCATTGCAGATTTTCGATCTCTATCCATGGTTATAATCATTATTTGCTTACTAGGGTTTTAGGATAAAATTATTGTAATGTGCTAAATATTTCCAATGCGCAAATAAATGTAGTGAAATGGCCTCGAAGACTATTGTTGCTGATCTTGTTAAGGGAGAGAAACTGGATG
The DNA here is from genome assembly GCF_030253575.1 of Rhododendron vialii. Taxonomy (NCBI): domain Eukaryota; kingdom Viridiplantae; phylum Streptophyta; class Magnoliopsida; order Ericales; family Ericaceae; genus Rhododendron; species Rhododendron vialii. The sequence goes on from NC_080561.1 coordinate 26,484,084, forward strand.
GGAAAAACTATGACATGTGGCACAAGAAAATCCAGTATCTCCTGAATGAGCAAGAAGTACTTGAAACCTTGACCAATACGATGACTGTCCCCGAAGAGGGGACCACTGCCCAAGACCGCCGAAACATGGAAACTTATCAAAATTGGGTCTAGAAAGATCGTTGTGCGCGCTTTACTATGTTAGCTAGCATGCACAATGATCTCATTGGCGAGTTTGAAAACTGCGCTACGGCCCAAGAAATGTGGAAGCAGCTGAAAATTGTTTTTGGTGGCACAACGGCAACTAGGTTGCGCGCGTTAACATTGAAGTTCGACAGTTATAAAATGAACCCCCAACATTCCATGCCTGAACATTTGAGGGTTATGTCGGCTATGATACGCGACCTTAGGACTGCCGGTAACATTCTGACTGATGAGCAGCAGATTCTCGCTATGCTTAGATCTTTGCCTGATAAGACATGGGACCATTTCAACCTCACAATGACACACAATGAAATGGTTAAAACCTTTAATGATTTGAAGTGTCATCTTGAGCTTGAAGCCGAGCGCCAAGATGCTAAGCGAGGCAATGAGGTTCTTGTGGTTGAACCTGGCCAGCGCAAAACAATTGGGTCTAAGCGCAAAAGGCAAGATGGCAAGGCTAAGCAAGGACCAGCTAGAGATAATGAGCCAAAGGAACATGTTAAGCGCCGCAGAGGCAAGAGAGGAGGCAAGAAGGATAAATCTAAAGTGACTTGCTACAACTGTCAAAAGACTGGACACTTCGCTCGTGATTGCACTGAGCCGAAGAAGGTACCATCTTACCCTATTTCTCGCATAGATTGCTTAGTTTGCTCTCATGTATTAGTTGCTCATACTGATCCTAATTGGATTGTTGACACAGGAGCGACAAAACATGTAGCACGAGATCGAGGAGGATTTATCGAGTATCGTCGAATTCCTGTTGGCAGCCAGAGTGTTTTTATGGGGAATAGTTCAGCAGAAGATGTGCTAGGAGTTGGCACTTATCAGCTGAAGTTGCAAAGTGGTCGCACACTTATTCTCTATGATGTACTTTATGCGCCTGGAGTTCGACATAACTTGATATCAGTTATAGCTTTAGTTGAGTTAGGATTTTTCTTTAATTTCAGCAAAGATGGTTTTTCCATCTACTTAGGTAATAAGCCGTTTGGGCATGGATCTATTTCTGGTGGTTTCTATGTTTTGGATTTGGATGGTTTGAATAATAATGCATTTATGGCTTTTCATGATGATGATGTTGTTTCTAGTTCTGTGAAATGGCATGCCAGGTTAGGCCATATTGGCCAAGATAGGATGACTAGGTTAGCTAGAGAGAGCCTTTTAGGTCCACTCGCTAAAGTCAACCTACCAATATGTGAGTCTTGCATGGCAGGAAAAGCGATAAGAAAATCATTCGGTAAAGCAGTAAGAGCTACAAGTCCACTAGAGCTAGTACATTCAGACATTTGTGGACCCATGAATGTTAGGGCACGACATGGCGGTACCTACTTTATCACATTTATAGATGATTATTCGCGATATGGTTATGTCTATTTGATTTCTCATAAATCGGAAGCATTGGACTGCTTCATTCGATTTGTTAAAGAAGTTGAGAATCAAAAAGAAAGAACCCTAAAAGTTCTGAGGACAGATCGCGGACGCGAATACTTATCTGAGCAATTTAAAGGGCTCTGTGAAGATAAAGGTATCCAACGACAGTTAACAATTTCAGGTACTCCGCAACAAAATGGTGTTGCAGAAAGACGAAATCGTACACTGTTAGATATGGTTAGGTCAATGATGGCGCATGCTAATCTTCCAATTAGTTTTTGGGGAGATGCTCTATTGAGTGCAGCCTACATCCTTAACCGTGTGCCAAGTAAATCAGTCTCTTCTACACCATATGAGTTATGGACAGGTAGGAAGCCAGTTCTTGACCATTTGAGACCCTGGGGGTCAGCAGGTTATGTGCGCATTCCTTCACAGCAGCTTGGAAAATTAGATCCGAGAGGCAAAAAGGGTATCTTTATAAGGTATCCTGAACACTCGAAAGGGTATGTGATGATATGCGAACAACCTGATGGTGGATTGACTGAAATTGAGTCCAGAGATGTGAATTTCATTGAACATGAGTTTCCAAGCAGAGGTGATGTGAGGGGAGATCTTAATCTTTATGAGATGTGTGAATCAGAGGAAGACACACCTGTTCTCAGCGAGGGTGGGAGTTTAAATCCTCATCCTATAGTCGCCGAGAACACTGGGAGTAGCTTGCCTCCTAGTGGGAGTATTCCACTAGAGACTATTGATTCTCAAGATCCTCCACTACGAAGGAGTCATCGTGAAAGTATTCCTCGTCGTCGTTTTGAGATTGAAGGGGAATCTTTCATGTGTGCTCCTGAAGAGGAAGATGAGCCTAGTTCGTACAATGAGGCTTTGTCTTCACCTGCATGTAAGGAATGGCTAGCTGCTATGAAGGACGAGATTAGTTCTATGGGCAAAAATCAAGTGTGGGAGTTGGTAGATCTTCCGCCTGGGCGCAAGACCATTGGTAATAAATGGGTCTTAAAGATTAAGCGCAAGGCAGATGGATCAATCGACAAGTATAAAGCCCGTCTTGTGGCGAAGGGTTTTACCCAAAAAGCGGGTATAGACTATGATGAGACTTTCTCCCCGGTGGTGAGAATAGTCTCTGTTCGCCTCATTCTAGCTATTGTCGCATTCTTGGATTTGGAACTTTTTCAAATGGACGTTAAAACTGCATTTCTCAATGGAGAACTAGATGAGGAGATCTATATGGATCAACCGGTTGGCTTTAAAGTTGAGGGACGTGAGCGCAAAGTTTGCAAGCTAAAACGTTCCATTTATGGCCTGAAGCAGACAATGGTATTTGAGATTCCATCGAGCCATTATTTCTAATGGGTTTACGATGATTGAAGAAGACCATTGTGTTTATGTTAAGGAGTCCAAGAAAACTTTTCTTATCCTCTCTTTGTATGTTGACGACATTCTTTTAGCTGGGAATGATATGGAGATGATTGTCACCACTAAAGAGTGGCTGTCTTCAAACTTTGAGATGAAGGACATGGGTGAGGCTGATTTTGTACTTGGAATTAAGATCACTAGAGATCGCTCAAGAAGGTTTCTTGGTTTGAGTCAGGAAACCTATATCAAAAAAGTTCTTGAGCGTTTCCGAATGCAAAATTCCAAACCCATTGACACTCCAATCGAGAAAGGACACACCTTGAGTCTTGCTTTATGCCCTCAATCTAATCAAGAAAAGGAGGTAATGGCTCGAGTTCCCTATGCAAGGGCGGTTGGCAGTCTGATGTACGCTATGTTGTGTACTCGACCGGATTTCTCTTTTGCAGTAGGGTTGGTTAGTCGGTTTCAAAGTAACCCTGGACTTGCTCACTGGAAGGCTGTGAAGAGAATACTTAGATACTTGCGAGGCACTGCAGATTACATGCTATGCTATCAAGGTGGAGACAGATGCTTACGAGGATACAGTGATGCAGACTGGGGTAGTGACATAGATGAGCGCAAATCTACCTCAGGATATGCATTCTTGCTTGCAGGTGGAGCAATTTCCTGGTGCAGTAAGAAACAGACTTGTATCGCATTGTCCACAATGGAATCTGAGTACATAGCCTGTTCTTCAGCGGTCCAAGAGGCTGTTTGGTTGCGTAGATTCTTACAGCGCCTTGACACAAGGCCTAAGTCTAGTGGGCCTGTGACTCTATATTGTGATAGTACGGCAGCTCTTGCTTATACTAAGGATCCCAAATATCATGGAAAATCCAAACACATTGATATTCGGTTTCACTACATTCGAGACATGGTTGCGCAAGGAGAGGTGGTCCTAAAGCATATATCTACGACCAGTATGGTTGCTGATCCCTTGACTAAGCCTATAGCGAGGGATGTCTTTCAGAGCCATGTTAGTAGTCTGGGACTCCGTAGGATTTGAGTTATTTATGCTTTATTAAGACACCTTCGGATATTTATTGTTTATGCACTGATTTTTATATTCGAGTTGATTGTGATAATAAAAATCATGTTGCATTTAAATTGTTATGCACTTACAATTGTGTGTCAAAAGGCATAGGTTGACCATTTCACACGGTAACCTACCTTGGCGCTGATGGGCGAGCGAGATGAGACATAATTATACTCTTTATATGATGCTGAGTTTACAGTATTGTCGCCTTGGTTGGACCAAGATGAGGTCACTATTGACCGAACACAGAGTTTGTGTAGCCTTTGCTTGAGCCAGACGGAGACCTAGATAGGGCGCAGTGCATGCGACAAATTTGAGAGTCTCGAGTAAGGCGCTTTTAGTAGCGACTGTATTTATGTCTGTACGGTGTTTTTGAGAGTGACACAATCTTTATGGATTACTCCACCGTAGCATGTGAATCATACCACATGTGCTGTTGTCGACCATACTTAGAGGAGTGATAGCGTGGATCCCTTTTCCTATCACTGTGTGGGCTCTAAGAGTCATTTATATGACCACTTCGTTACCCTTACTTGACTTGAGACTATGTCATGAAGTAGAGACTTTGTGTTGCTACTCTAGCTTGACTACCTAAGGCCACGAAATGTCAGGGTCCCATGGAGCATGACTGGGAAAGCAGCAAGGTTAACGTGGATTGACATGAGGGCTCAAGGAAGACTTTCTGGTATCACATTCGTTTATGCGGTTGGCTGTGCTTTGTGCCGGCACAAGTTATTATACTTTTATATACAGTATATCAAAATGAAAAATAAATTTGAAATTGGAAGCACACCAACGCAAGGGGATTGAGCATAGCTCTGAGCTGGGACTCATGAGGGATTGGAGATGCTCGATCCAATGTGGCTAGATTTGTCTAGGGAAATGACGAGATCTGGTGGAGTGATGTGCCATGTTAGTTTGATGGAAGCTTAATATGGTACTCCTATGTAGCTTGTTTCTTTCTCGTCGGTCGCACGCCTCATTTCCTGTATGAAGAGAGAATTGATAAGATTGACATGGATGAGATATTTTCATATTGCCCAATGTGTACGAGTGGGAGATGTTAGAAAAATGGGTCGGTTCGGACCGGACACAACCCACATGGGTCGTCCACATGGGTTATGTGATTAAGTTGGTTAGAAGGATGAGACAAACTCTTAATCTCTATCTGTTAGGAGAGTTCAAAGATAATAGATCACCTACATCTATTAGGAGACTTTGAACTCTAGGACTTTTATCTATAAATATAGTCCTGCAGATATTTGGAGATATACACAATACACAGAGTTAGAGTTCTATCTCTCCTTATCCTCCAGAAAATACTCTCTTGCGAAATATCTTCTCTCTCTAGGGTTTCCATCTAAGAACCCTAGGATTTGCGGTGTGGATATTAAGAGCAGACTCTAGTAGTCTCCTCTACCCGACGTGAAAAGAAGACGGTGTTCGTGAACGTAATCGGTGCTTGTAGAGCGGGCCTCAGATCGTGAAAAGCTTGAAGCAATTCAATTCCGCTGCGCTTCAATCGTACGTGTAAGTTTTATGTGATTTACGAGTTTTCGATCCAACTAAATTAACAGTATATAAATTATGATTTTAGGTGATTTGAATGGAAATGGGTTGGGTTTTTTTATTTGCAGTGAAGGGGGGAATACCGGAGTTTCTGAAGGGAGTGGGGAAAGGAGTTGAATCTCACTTGGAGAAGCTTGAATCAGAGATTGGTGACCTCCACAAGTTACTCGTCAGCCGCACTTTGAAGCTCAAAAAACTCGGCATCCCCTGCAAACAGGTCATCACTTTCTGTTTCTCCTCTAATCCTTCTTTGTTCTTGCTTTTTCCTTAATTTGTTGTGTATACTATAGATGGGTTTCGAGAAAATATTACGATACGAAAAAGCAATAGTTTTGTTTCAAGGATTTTAAGTGGTAGACTTATTCGCTTTGAGATTTTGCTCAGCAGCAGGATGCAGTTGTGGAAATGAATGAAGATTGTACTATATTGATCTTAGCTTTGGATCATCCCACAATTTGGACTATCTTATAATTCATATAACCTAAAACCGTGGTTTATACTAAGCAAAGTTCTTTTTGTTCATTTAAATATGGATGAGACTTGAGCATTTCAGGAATTACAACAAGAAAAAGGGAAATAAAGAAAACCAAAAATGTAAAAGTGGATATTCTTATTGTCGGGAATTAATTTTGTGAATTAGGAAATGAAGTAGAAATTAAAAAGGACGGTGAAGAAAAAGCTAAAAGGGGAAAAAGGATGAGGATATCTTACGGAATAAAAATATTGCAAGGGTGAAGTAGCTTGGCTTCACAGACACTTTTAACAGTTGAGGAAGTTAGTGTACTTGAAAGGGAAACTTACTCACCGTACCATAACTTTGACGATAGATAGTCAAGTAATAATGTCACTACTACATATTACTCATTTTCAGTGTCCCGTTGTTGTTGAGAGGGATTTCCTCTATAATGTCTCAGTCTTGGTGAATTGTCGTTTGGCATGGGTGTAGGTAGGCCTTCTGTCAAGCCTTAGTACATAATCTCTCTTGCTTGGAACTTTCTCTCAGCTATGTCGATGTTCTCCCCCATTAGCTCCGTCTTGGCAGCATAATCCTTTGCATGCTGCACTACTCCATTTATTGTATTGGTTATGGTGTTTCGTGCATTGCATAGTATTCCTATCAAAAGAAATTTTCTATGATGCGCGGAGCCGCGGACACGGACACGGACTAAGGAATTCTAAAAAAATGGGGACATGGACACGGCGGGAGACACGCCACGTGTATATTTATTTATATTTATTTTCAATTTTTTACCAAGTTTAAATAGCAAAATGTGGACAAAACGAAAAATCCATAGTTCCAATACCATTTCAAACAAAACAAGACATCCATAAGTATTGAAAAATTACAGTTTGACCCCCAAATTTAAAAAAAAAATTACACTTTGACCCTAGCCATGTCCCCATCGGTGTCCCCCCATGTCCCTAGTCGTGTCCCTCTCAAATATTTAAATTAAATTATGGGACACACTACGTACACGCCACGTGGCGTGTCCCCATGTCCGACACTGTAACACATCGACCTCTAGAGGTGTCGGTGCTTCATAGGAAATTTTCAATCCTTAATTTCTGGTTAGAGCTATAATCTCAGTTTTGATGCACTGATGTTTTTTATTTATTAGATAGATTCCCAGGATAGACCTTCTATAGTTTGTTTTCGCAGTTGATTAAGAAAACTCTTGTTTGTGAGGATCAAAGTTAGTTAAAAGACTGTCACAGACTTTGCATTTTGTGTTGGAACCAAGTTTCTAGCCAGATCCTAGAGGTGTAATTAGGTTAATATGGGGATATGGAATTTTCCAAGGCCAATGAAGGTCCAAGCTAGTAAAAGGCGGGGTATTGTGTGTGTCTGCTTCTTTTTTAACGTTGTGAGTTTTAATGGGAAGACAAATTCATGTCGATTGTTATTGGGTAGAAAGTACTAGAAGTGCTGGGTTTTCATCTTTCGTTTCTTGATAATTGATGTCAGTTTAGTGCTTAGTTGCACGAAGCGGAAGCGGGGACGGGAGCGGGAGCGGGGGCGGGGGAGCGGATGATCATAGAAGTGTGGGAGCGCCGTCGGGAGCGTTTAAGAAAAATTATTTATTTTTATGTATTTTAATGTAGTTAGATGTCAAAAAAGAAATATTATTCTACCACTTAAAATGCAAAACATAAAAATATATATAGTTTTAATATGTGATTCCAGCTGTTCTCCATATCTTAGTTACACAAAGCGAGGGCGGGAGCGGGATCGATGGTGGAGAATTATAGGAGCTCCTCTTCCGGGACTGGGAGCATTTAAGAATAATACATGAAAATATATAATGCAGGTAAATATTATTATGCGTCAATCATGTCAATTGCAAAGATTGCCTTAGTAACTAAGTAAGATTATAGTTATATTATGTAATTGACTAATTGAGCAAATTTAAGTTAATATTTTTCTAATATCTTATCATTACTTTATCTTTTATCTTGCTTGGTATCTTTTATTTTTGTTTCTTTTGGGATTTATATGCCTAAGAGGTTCTATCCTAGTTGGGAGCGGGTTCCTTCTCAACGGGAGCGAGGTTCCTGACTTGGGAGTGCGGGAGCGAGGTTCCGAGATGGATTCGCCACCCACATTGGAGGTTCCTGCAACTAAGGTTTAGTGTTGGGTGGCAATATTTTTGAACCTCGTCAAAAATGAATTTTTATGGTGGAAAGAAATTGCATCTTGTCTGATTTTCCCCATCAGAACTATAAAATTATGCAGTGATAAAAGTCGATATCTGTCAGGTCACGATGTCATCAAGCAACTATCACGGCACTTCTATTTCTTTGTTTTCTGTTCTGTTGTGAATTGGCTCCTCATCAACATTATTTACATTAGTTTTTGTACTCCTAATGGCACAAAGTTGGAAGAAACATGTCCTAGACTGTAAATCCGATATTCTGGAGTGATACAATAATCCTCAGTAGTCATCAGGTGATGCAATTCACGTGCCATCAAAGAGGATAAGGATTTCCCAAGACTGTATATCAATGAAGGAATACAGTTACTACACTTGAACATGAAATCCAAGTTATTCAACGGGATCACAGGGCAAAGAGTTCCGATGCAAAGTTGCAACATAACAGGAAATTTATCGCTAAACTTGACCACGAGAGACCTACAGCAGTCGTGGTTCCAATCATAGATCTTAATTCAGAAATTTCGGAGGTCAGTATGGTAGCACAGTCAATTAGCCTATTGCTAACGGCGACGCCATTGATATGGATGTTGTGTTTTCCTAATTTCAACATGAACCCTCATGGGTATCATTTCTTCAAATGCAGTAGTCGTATCGTGTGTGAGGGAATAATATTTGTAATTGGCGAGGAGATGAATTTATATAAGAGGATGGTAGCAGTTTTGTTTTGGGAATACGAATCAATGGACAATTGAATTTTTCCTATTAGGTATGCGTGTGCATGTGTGTGTCAGGTAAAACTTTTCACTTTCTGCTTATTCTTAATTTGTTGTTAATAAATAATAATGAATGTCAAAGAGTAGTATTACCTTTTTCTGGTTTACTAGGTCTTGCTAAGAACATAGTTTTGACATTTGTGATTAATAGTGTGCCCCAATATATTAAATTTCTGAGTCTGCCACTATAGCAGGATGATCAGCTATCCTTGCACTTATAGATTTATAGTAGTCCCTCGGCTTTCAATATTGTAAGTACCAAGTTTTGAAAGCAACTTTGTAGGTATCATCTTTGTTTTAGTCTTATGGAGTGTTATTTAAGAAAGGCAATTTTGGAGAATTGTCGTGTGTGAGAGTTTTAGGGATGGTTATAAAGGAGAGAGCCAACATGAGTTTGTTGGGGTTTTTCACTTTCTTATGTATAGGCGTTTCTGCCTGTCATATTAATAAAATATTCTCACTTTTGTCTTAAAAAAAAAAAAAAAATTGAGTGGAGTGCTATATATATCTTCTATTGGGAAATTATCCGTCCCTAATTTCTCTAGTTTGAACGGCAACATATACTTGATCAACCGAGCTACTACTTACATTCACAAGAATAACCAATGTGGGGGTTTTTTTTTCTAAAGATGCAAAAATAACCAATGTGGAGGTAAAGTTTGTTAAGTTTGATTATGCACTAAATGGATAATCAAATGCTGACGTGGCACATTTTGATTATTGATTTTGATTATTCCCATTGCGGATGCTCTTAGTCGGTGGAGCCGAGCTATGTTAATATTAGAATGTGATTGGTTAAATAGGAATATCTAGCTAGCAGCATCGTTAACATTTTCTTTTTTTTTTTTTGTTCGGTTAAATTCCTTTATACTCTATTCATTTGGAAGGTCAAAATCTGGACTACCACACGTAAATATCCTTGTAAATAACCATGATCACCATGTTCCATCTGGTATTCCGGTGGGTAACCCAAAGGGTTAGGCCATCTTGGGAACTCGTTAGAGTTTATCTTGGAAAACGATTGAAGCTCCTTTTACATTGACAACCATCTTATACTTAGGAATTAGTGTCTTTTTCCTTCTTCCTTTTTTCCTAGTTTCAAAGGGAGTGAATTTGGAAAATGAAAATAATAGGCACACACATGCCAACCACGCCTACGTGAGACTGGTGTGGTTGGAGGTGTTTTTGGCTGGTGCATGTGCAACTGTTTACTCCATAAAAGAGGGTAGTTGAGTTTGTTCTAGCTCTTCACCTTCCTCTTAGAATTTTTTTTCGCTTTTCTGACCCCACGAAAGGAGATTTAGGAATGCCAGCTAAATAAAATTAAAAGACATACTTTCCTTTTGCCAATGTCTTTTCATTATTTCCCCTCATCACTTGTTGTTTTCGAATGGTGCTTCTCAAGATTAGAAAAGTACTCCCTTTGTTTCAATTGTGCTTCTCAATATTAGAAAAGTACTCCATTTGTTCCAAATTGTTGGACCCATATGAAAATACGTGCGATTTTAAGATTAAAAAAAAATTAACCTTTGTTTGGTTCCCATATTTGGGAAATTCATTTTCCTCTCTGCACGTTTCTCAATAATTTTTTCTATCCATCTCTCTCCACTCATTACATCAAAAATATTTTTCAAAAATGAGAACGGAACAAATTAAGGTATACTTCCACGCATTATTTTTTAAGTTTCTTTGCACCATATTAAAGATCTCTTAAAGTATTTTAATTTGGTGTAAAGAAACTTGAAAAATAATGCTTAATTTTTTGAACCGAAAATTGCACGATTTTTAGTAGGAGCGGGCAATTTGGGACGAAGGGAGTAAAATTTTTCCGGCTTGAAGCGAAAATAGTTCACTTCACCATGGCCGCACGATCTGCTACCTTTAATTGGTGGTAGCCCGTTGAAATCGTATATGGATCGATTATAAGAACCGACTTTTGACAGCAACTTCATAGGTGTCCGTCATTTTTTCAGCCTTTAAGGCTCATGGAGAATATAAGGTCTTTATAGAGAGAAACAAGGTGAGTTTGTGGGGGACGTGCAGGTCAAATATAAGTTGATCATTGAATGGATTATTATTTGCTATCGGAAATTGTCCGTCACCTCGTTTCTTAAAGTCGGAACTCTCAACAATTTTTTTTTATCAACGTCAACTTTACAAGTCCACGAGTGGAAGAATTTTAGCCGATGGATCCCGATGTGTTATGTGAATACCATCATGGGTTAAAATAGGAATTTGTATTAAGCATGCTCAACAGCTTGGTCTCTATCTGATGTGCTGCGTAAACATCTTGGATGGCATACTTAATTTGTTCATAGGAACAAACCATATATAGCACTCCAGTCAATATAGGGAATGAAAGTTGGGGATTCTTCACGACCAATTCCCACCACAGCCGCTATTACGTCCATCCCACACTCACTCAATTCAATGCCCCTTGTTTTTTCAATGTTGCAATCGCGACGGAGGCGAAGAAGTGACTTACTCAAACCAACACCCACGAAACAATACTCCAGATTGGACAGAAAATCCATTAGGTATTGAGTAACTTTATTGTCGAAGGTGATTCAAGAGAAGCACCAGGCAACGAGTTCTGGCAAAGAGTTGCAACATTGCCGCCTTGCCTAATTTGTCGTGCTTCACCACTAGCCCAACAGCTGTTTTCGTCCCTATCTGGGCTCGCAACTCGCAAACCCCCGTGTAAACCACATCAGGGTTATCTACTACACGTACGCGGCAACCGTAGAGCCCTGAATAGAGATGTTGTAAAGACCCATTTTTTACAGGAATTTCATGGGTACCAACTCCACATATAACGCAAATGGTTTTTGTGAGAACAACTTACATGGGATCGTATATATAACGGAGCCTACGAGCTTTTTGTTGGGACTTTTTGTGTTTTGTGAAATTCATCGATTAGGTTCATTGTTCATGAATGAATGGTTTTTCTTTTTTTTTTTTTTGGGTGAACAAGAAGTTGGTAAATCATGAATTGAAAGTTCAGTGACTGTGACATTAATAAATGGCATTGTTCTGTTTTTACCCGGGTGCAATTGAACGTCACTATTTCACCTCCAGAGTAAGTCTACAGTTACCGATCGGGAAATCCCGATCGGAATCCCAACGCTCCGTCGGGCACGCTCTGGCCACCGGACGGCCGATCCGATCCGTCCAATAATTCTAAAAAAAAAACCGAGTGGGCCTTTGCGAGAATAAATGGCATCCAACGTGTGTAAGTGGCCGATCCAAGCATTCCATTTTTGTGTTTGGATCGGCCAAAAACGGAGTGTTTGGATCGGCCAAAAAAAGAGTGCTTGGATCGGCCACTTACACACGTCGGATGCCATTTATTCTCGCGTTGGCCCACTCGGTTTTTTTTTATAGAATTATTGGACGGATCGGATCGGCCATCCGGTGGCCGGAGAGTGCCCGATGGGGCGTCAGGATTCCGATCGGGATTTCCCGATCGGTAACTGTAGACTTTCTGTTCACCTCCACGACCACTAGAGCAGAGCATTTGGACGCCTCTCTCTCTCTCACACACACAATTATAATGCCTATCACCATGCATGCATCTCTCAGTGTGAATGCATGTACAAATAAAATCCTGAACAAGAAGGGTTCCTCGTTTTTGTTTTTTTTTTTGTTTTTTGTTTTTTTTGTTTTTTAACTTCTTTGATTTGTTGTGATGATATTACTGTATTAGTGTAACTTTTCATGGGACGTCACGTTTTAGCGAAAATACCACAAGTTCCCTTCGCAAAAGTCAATATTGTTGTGTAGAAACAAAAAAATTGCATTAAGCACTTATAAAACATGTGCAGATCTCACTATAGTTCGGTGTGACCTAAATCATACAACATAGTGCATCCGTGAGTGTGTGCATGAATGTGAAAGCATTATTCGAAAACAATACAAACTACTAAAATTTGCGAGCTCGAGGATTGAGTGCATGTGAGAGCGAAGGAGCTTAGTGAAGGATTATGTAACTAAAGGTGTGACGCTATCATGACGGCTTCACTTATACTACTTCCATCGTCCCTAAATAAGTGTCCGGCTCGCAAAATTAGGTTTTACAAAACATGCATATTTTTTATTAAAAAATTTAATTTTTTTTTCACAATCTAATAGAACTCATTGCTATCTATTTATTTTTTTGACGAAATAAATGCATCTTTTTGAAGGTCTAGTTTTGCGCGCCGGACACTTATTTAGGGGCGGATGGAGTATATAGCAGTAATAGAATTTTTGTTTGGCAGTAAACGGAGTAAATGAAACGAGGGGGCGGGAGTTCTCCCAATAGATGGTAATTATCCATTAATCAAATTGAACATTCATGCATGATTATTATAGTTGTTCCCACTTCCCAGAACCTAAAAAGAAGAGAAAAGAAAAGAAAAGAAAAGACGAAATGTCCCACCGAATTGATAAGCTCTTACTACGCCTCGACCTTTCCTATATAATTCACGCGATCGATGCAACTGCTTTTGTTAAGACTTAAGAGTACGTAGACTCGATTAAGTATGATGCCCATAAGGCTTATGTCACAGATACATACTTACCGAATCTCAATTCAAAACACCACCATTACCGTAAGGGTCGTAGATGTTCCAGCTATGGTTAGCACAGACATTACCGAGCTACGAAGTCGGATTGGAACGTACTCTGCTGTTGGACTCGCGCTTATGTACCCCTTCCGGAGGGGGCCACCCTGCAGTGACCAACCAGCAATCTTGCAAATCTGCGTAGGAACTCATTGACTTATGATTCAATTGTCTCAACGGTTTGGAATTCCCAAATGCCTGAATGAATTTCTGGCTGACCCGGAAATTTGTTTCGTGGGTGTTGGTCCGAGCCCCGGATCACTTTCTGATCTGACAAATCATTATCAGATCGAGAGCAAGAACTATATTGGAGTGGATGAATTGGCAGCAAAGAAATTGAACAAGCCTGATCTTCTCAGGCTGGGATTAAAAGCAATTGCAGCTGAGGTTGGAATTTCTCTCGAGGAATCCCCAACTACGCTTCAGGATATAAACTGGTTGGCTAAGGCCTACTCTGTCGACGAACAAATCAAGCGTGCTGTTCATGGTGTTTATGCTGCACATCTGGTTGGAACTAAGCTATTGTGCATGCCTAAGTTGCCTTAATCTGTAATGCTCAATCAGATTGTTATTTTAGGTTTCGTCTAGCTTCTTGATGTCTTTCCATTTCAAACACAATTTCTCTATATGGGATGGGGGAGGTAATTATTCTCAAAGCCTCAAATGATTGTCACATGCATAACTGTAGAACGAGTTAACATTGTGGTTCACTACATTATCAAAGCCAATGGTCAATTGGTATTAACAGCACTATCAGAATGTGAAAATGGACAGTTTGATCTAGTATTGCACCTTTCTTTTTACAACTCAAAGAACAAAGTAACAAATTTTAGAGCGACAAAAGATCTTGTGAACAATATAGTTAGTGTTGTGGAACAGAAATCCTGGCAGCCAACTCGCTCACATCAACACCGTTCTTCCATGTATACGAGAGCATAAACTATTTGAAGCAAAGTTCAGTTCTGGTTTATAGTGACAAAATGTAAGACTTGACACCAACAACTTATGAGGGGGAAAATTATACATAGACCAAGCAAAAAAGGGAGATTGCCAATCACACCATATCTTAATAACAAGCTCCATAAGTGTGCATTGACTCAGCCTCACTGGCCAAGCAACTGCTAAAAAATTGAACAAACCAAAAGACTAAGAAAGACACAAGAAAAACCAACCCTCAACAGCATAGAAAACACAAGAAGAAATACGACAATTTTGCTAATATTGATGGACTCAAAAAGGATGGAGTGAGTCAAGTGATCCAACTTGTTTAGAGCATGGCCAAAAGCTTGGTTCCAATAAGATGACACGCATAAACATCTTGAATAGCATACTAGATTTCTTCATCCGAGACAGCAACTTTTGACAGCAACTTCACAGGTGTCGTCCTTTTTTCAGCCTTTAAGGTCATGGAGAATATAGCAGTAAAGAAGGTCTTTTGTCGAAGAAGAATAGAGTAGAGGAGATGATTTATAGAGAGAATAAAGGTGAGTTCGTGAGGGACATGCAGGTCAAATTTCCTTTCGGGAATAAGTGATCATTGAATGGATTACTATTTGCTATCAGAAATTCTCCCTCACCTCGTTTCTAAAGTCGGAACATCAACCGTCAACTGTACAAGTCCATGAGAGGAAGAATTTGTCATTGGGTCCCTGCGTGTTATGTGAATACGATGCGAGTGGTTAAAATTGGAATTTCTATTTGCATTGCTTTATACATGGCATTGTGTAGCATTATGCATTCCTGAAAATGTCAAAAGGTCAACAATCACGACTATCTCAGGTAAAAATCCTTACACAACCATCAAGGCATTGACACATACCATTACTAGAAGAGACATCAATTACTACCTAGGATCATACGTTGTGTAACATCTAATGGGTAAACCAATCGAGCTTGGACACGAAAAATCGTACGACACAAATAAAGACTAGTAATTAGCATGCGAGCCCAAGGCAAACAAAAAAACAAATGAAAAGGACATCGAGAGACCAGACTGAACCAACCCCGGCATATTCAAGCATGCTCAACAGCTTGGTTCCAATCTGATGTGCTGCATAAACATCTTGGATAGAATACTTTATTTGCTCATCAGAGAAACCTTTGCACTCCAGTCAATATTGGGAATGAAACTTGGGGATTTTTCACGAGCAATTCCAACAACAGCCGATTAGGCTTCTTAAGAATCTTGCCTGCCAACTCTCTCAATTCAATGCCCCTTGTTTTTTAAATGTTGCAATCACGACAGAGACGAAGAAGTGAGTTACTCAAACCAACAGCCACGAAACAAAACTGTTGATTGGACATAAAATCCTTTCGGCATTGAGGAACTTTATTGTCAAAGTAATTCAATAGAAGCACCAGGCACAAGTTCGGGCACAAAGTTGCAACATTGCAGCCTTGCATAATCTGTTGTGTGCTGCACCAGTAGCCAACAGTTTTGCAAACCCCTGTGTAAACCACATCAGGGTTATCTACAACACGTACGGTAACCGTAGTGCCCTGAATAGGGATGTAGTAAAGACCCATTTTTGACAGGAATTTCATGGATATCATCTTCACATATGATATAACGCAAACGGTTTTAGTGAGATTAACTTAGATGAGATCGTATATATAAGAGAGCCTACGTTGTTTTTGTTGGGATTTTTAGTATTTTGTGGAGCAACAATGCTGCATACATGGAACTTTTGGAAGTGAAATTTATCGATCAGCTTTGCTGTTAGTGCGGCTCACATTCCAATATGATTTTATCTAGTAGAAGCATTCTTCCAGATAATTCATAAAGCATGAACATGCAACATATCATAGAGAACGGAAACCAGACGTAAGGCTGATGCCAACACTTCCATTCATTTGAAAAAGGATCAACTTGGAAGCAAAAGGAGAGCATGGTGGATTGACTCAGCATCAGTACTGACAGAGCAGCAGCTGCAAAAAAACGCAATTCAAGTTGCCCGTCTACATAAAGAAGTAAAAATACCAATA
Source organism: Rhododendron vialii (assembly GCF_030253575.1). NCBI lineage: Eukaryota > Viridiplantae > Streptophyta > Magnoliopsida > Ericales > Ericaceae > Rhododendron > Rhododendron vialii. The sequence goes on from NC_080561.1 coordinate 26,500,665, forward strand.
AGCCCAAACCAAGAATAATCAAATTTTGGGGAAAGAATACAACTGAAAGAGAGGTGTTTGCTGCAATAGGTGGCTTGTGCCGACGATTTTCTCTCACACTGATCAAGCAATCCACATGGTTTGCCCTGTAACGACCCGGATTTTTGACCCAATTTTTTTTAATACAAATTTATATTGTTAAATTTCTAATTCAATAATTAATTAGATTGAATAATTAAAAAATATTATTTTGTGTATAATTGATATTATTTGCACTATTGAATAAGATATGTATTGAAACTTTTGATATACAGGGAATCAGTGATTCATATTCATCTCTTATCTTTCCTATCTAAACCCTAAGTAGAACTCTATTCAAACTAACTCTCCACTTCTCTATCTCTCATCCTGTACATAAAAGCGTCCAGATACATTCTCACCATGTACATACATGCGTCCACATACATTTGAATTGAAAACCCCCCAAATGTGGCACTTATCCCCCATCTTTTTATCATTATCAGTATCACTCTCCTTTCTCATTCCACCACTTCTACACTTATCCTCTCACCTTCTCACTACCTTATTCTCTCTCATTATACATACCCACATAAATCCGAAAATTGAACACCAGTATATTATTTTACTCTCAATTCTATTGTTGAGTCTAGAATAGAGAGAGAGAGAGAGAGAGAGAGAGAGAGAGAGAGAGAGTTGTGGCCATAGGTGTGTGCACACCGTGAGTTTCGTGGGCACACCGCTGCTGCGGGCCCTATCAGAGTGCCGCCGGACGCTGCCCCGAGATTTCAAAACCACCATGGCGATCTACGAACACCGTACAACACTTATCCGAACTTAGAATCGCGTTTGAGGTAGTTTTCCGGAAACCCAAAACTTTAATCTGCATTTTAATGGAGTTAAGACTTAGATTTAAAGTTTATTGAAGATGATGACCTGCTGTGAAATTGTTAATTTATTTTTAGTCCTGTTTATATTAAAATTTAGTCCGGTTGTGTTGGAATGATTAGCGTTATACCCTGTGAAAATTTATGATCGTTTAACAAGTGTTTGATTGTGAAATTATTATTAATGATGCATTGTTAATTTGTATTTGAGTGGACGTTTTTAGTAAAAATTTATTTAGATTGTAAACAAGAAATATTTTAGATTATATATTAGTTAATCTTTAACTCTAATAAATATTGACTAGAATAGCCTCGGATAATTTTGTTGTTATAAAAATCTCATATTAATATTTAATATAGTTAGTAAATACTAAATTTAGCAATAAGTATTTTTTTATAAAAAATTAGTTTGTAAAATCTATAAATAATATGAGAGTTAAAGAAAATGTTTAAATAGTAGAAATGTTTTATAAAATTTCTAAACGAGAGAAATAGACTTAATTTTAAGTGTAGTAATTAATTGTTTGACTGAATATTATTTTGTTACTCGCATGATTAATTCTATGACAGGATTAATTTTATCGCATGGTTATGTGTTGTTAGTACTTTTAGTTGAAATGTTGAACCGTGTGATATTTTGTTGTGGCTGTAGATTGGACAAATAGGTTCCCGGGGTGGTTACGAGTAGTGAATCATGTAGACGATGATAAGTAAATGGAAAATGGTAAAGTGTTGAAAGTGTGAGTACTGTGTGGATTGTGAATTGAGCCATGGCGATGGCAAGTGTAACCTATGGGGCCCTGTGTTGAAATGGGTTACCTGCGGGGCCCGGTGTTGTGACACTAACGTATGATACCTCATGGAAAGTTTCTCTTCGAGGAAGAGAATGGGTCCCATGAGACGGTTATAGTTAGTGAGACGCTAATATATGATACGTCATGGGAAGTTTCTCTTTGAGAAAGAGAATGGGTCCCATGAGACGGTTATAGTTAGTGAGACGTTAATGTATAACACGTCATGGGAAGTTTCTCTTCGAGGAAGAGAATGGGTCCCATGAGACGGTTATAGTTAGTGAGATGTTAATGTATGATACGTCATGGGAAGTTTCTCTTGGAGAAAGAGAATGGGTCCCATGAGACGGTTATAGTTAGCGTGGGGTAGTGGATGTCCGACCCTAATGTACGATACGTCATGGGATGACTCGATCCTCCTGTTATGGTCTTAAGTGAGAACATACTCGGTACATAACTTAGATGCGCTCACCTAGGACCCTGGTGCAGGACAAGCAAGAGGAAGGGTGGACCCATGAGACGATTGTAGTTAGTGGATGTGGGAGGAAAGGATCTCGCGGAGAGAATCCTTAGATTACATGTAAGATGATGGATAGTAAAGAAAAAGACGATGTGTTATTATTTTGTACCTTCGGTGTATTATGAATTATTATATTGTTGATCTGCATATTGTGGTATTGGGTTTTAGGATTTCTACTTGGTGAATTATCACTCAGGATACGTTTGTATCCTGGCAAATCATTTGCTTCGGCATTCAATTTGCCAGAGTGTGCAGGATTCCACAGTGGAGCAGTTGATACAGGTAAGACCCCTGGAACGGAGTCTGGGCCAACGTTGCTTGGAATTCGTGTCAAAATTAGAGTCGCTCTGGAGTTGCTTTTATTAAGTAAATGTACATAGATTTTTGTATTATTTTGAAATTGTAATTTTTGTATAAGGATAAACAGGGGCCTAATAGTTTGTAAAATTTAGTGTATTTTTGGGTTAATGCTTCCGAAATTCCTTGGAAAATCGGGGCGTTACATGCCCAATAATGAACAAACGAAAAAAAGAGATTGGGGTCCTTCATTTTGTGGGTAGTTATGGGAGTTCTTGTAGGAATATGCCTTTGCCTACTAAAAACCAAATTTGTTGTATGGCAATGGGACTTGATGATTCTTAGCTAGGATAATATGTTTCTGCACTTTTCTTTTGTTGTTTTGTTGCCCTTTTTGTAAGCTGTAGTGGTTGTTTGGTCATTCATGGCCTTTCGTTGTACTGGTTAAGAGTTGCCAAACAATGAACAAAATTATTTACTTAAGAAAAATTGATGTAGAACTAAAACCGATTGCACAAAATACTAGAGGAAATAAAATACCTTCTAGTCTTCTGTTATGATACACAAAATACACCTGAAGAGCATACAGATTACAATCATACACAAATTAGATGGGTTCGAAATCATACACAGGACAAGAAAATCGAAGATTAGATGGGTTGGAAATTAAGAATCCGATTTCCTGTCGAGGTCAGTTGCAGCGATTGGTTCGAGGTGTCCAACTTCGATGGGTTAGATAGGAGAAACAAAGGTGACATTTGGTGGGTGGGTGTTGAGAGAGAGAGAGAGAGAGAGAGAGAGAGAGAGAGAGAGAGAGAGAGAGAGAGAGAGAGAGAGAGAGAGAGAGAGAGAGAGAGAGTGTGTGTGTGTACCGGGTTGCTCGCTGGAGAAGGGTTCGGCGATGAGAGAGAAAGAGAGTACCGGGTTGCTCGCTGGAGAAGGGTTCGGCGATAAGGACCATTGCCAGAGACAGAGGTCCTAAGATGGAGGGGGTGTGTCGTGAACCTACCAGATTATAGAGAGAGAGAGAGAGAGAGAGAGAGAGAGAGAGAGATTTGAACTTTGAATCCCAAATTTGGGGAATTTGAATTTAGTTTACCAAACATGGCCCCTCACGGTTTCAAAAGGAAACACAGTTTCAAATTTTTGCCATTAAAAATCTAGAATATTTATTAAAATGCCACTAAAATTTGTGAGTAGACAATTTGAAAAAAACCGGATGCAAAATCTAGAATATTTATTAAAATGCCACTAAAATTTGTGAGTAGGCAATTTAAAAAAAATCGGATGCAGCTAAAGCTCCCCTCCATAATTAAGTTTGGAACTGAATAATAGCAAATTTGTCATTCAATAGATTTTTTCATCATCCACCCTTCCTTATCCTCCTATTTTATCCCCAATCCAAATCAAGTATTATTTAATCTCCATTCTCTAACACCTCATACAAACCAACTACTTTTTAATACCCCTCCATAAAAGTCATATCAATGTGGGCCCACCCTCCATAACTAATCTCTCATACTATCGTATCTCCCTCCATAAATAATCCTCTAAGAACTATACCCGCATCCAATCGGGCCCTTAGATTGTTATATGGATTTCTATACATAGAAACATAAGTATTACTTTATCTTTATATGAAAACCTTTGCCTATTTTATTTTATATAGAACTAGCGGATGCCGTACCTAAAGACACTCAGAATGTAACATAGTATCATCTTAAATAAATTATTTATTTTATCTAACTTCTATACACGATAAACGTAATTTCTACAAAATATCTGTCACGACCCAAATCCAGCGGATTTGAATATCGTGACCGGCCAGTGAGTCCGTCTCACCAAAGGTCTCTATTGCTCTCTTTTTTTTTTTACAAATAGAAATAGACTTAACATTTGCGGAAGCGATCTATAAAAATAAAAGTCACTAGATTTTCTTTTTTAATAACGAAGACATGAACTACATTTTTCTGTTTTCCTTCCACTACATAACAGCGATGTAAGCTTAATGGTATAGTTACTCGGCCCGTCCTTCTACTATTTCTGATTACCTGAAAAGAAAGATTTCAACAAACATAAGCCACTGTTTGTGTGAGATTATGAATTATTGAACTTACATGACCTACCATGGAATTTTTAAAAATCTTTTTTATCAGAGAAGAGCAGGAATCATAACTTTAGTTTTTCATGGCTTAAACTTTATCCAATACCATAACTTCAGCTTTTTATGGCTTGAGCTGTAACCAAAACAATTCTGTGTATAACATAACATATCATAATATGATAACATCCAACGATTACCGCCGGTACTGAGGAAGCGACCCCCAACTCGCATAACATGAATTGATCAATTCAGTTGGACACCTGGCTGTGCCCCTTTCCATTCCGCCCTTATAACACTGTTCCGACTAGTATTTTTAACGTCCCCTAGATTCAGGGACATTGTTTGGATGTATCGATAATACTTTTTCCATGAACTGTTCAAAATATCATAATTCCATGGTATGTTTGCTACAAAAGAACTTTATTGTTAAATAACCATGATTTAGTAAGCTAAAAATATAAACTTTACAAAAATTCATGTAACAGGGATAATTCAAAACTCACCTTTTTGCCTTCAAAATTTACCGTAAAATATAGCGAGGTGTAATGATTCCTAGAATAACACATTAACGATTAGAAATGCTAACATTGAAGCTAAATTATTTAATCATTCTACTAATAAAACTTTTATGTTTTGCTTGTTTAAGAGTAAAATATCTTTTCATTGTTTTTGGTCTACAATACGTCTTTTAGTGTACAAAGCCTCAATTCTCTAATTTCAGTACATGAGAGGTTTTCTAAAAATGTCTCTTTGTAGAATTATGTTTCCTTCACTTTTATCTTTTCTCCTAGCCAAACTAAGGGAACCTCTAATAATTATTGTTTCAAAATGAGACCTTACCTTAGATTGTGTTGAGCTAATTAACCTAAAACTTAAGCTTGAGTTCGATCCGATTACAAAACGAGTCGAGCCGAGTCACAAGCTATATGAGTAGCTCGGTTCATTTTTAGCCCAAGAATTTTACATGATCAACTTAGCAAACTTATGAACCCATTTGTTCTAAAAAGAACTGAATTGATCAACAATCTAAAAGGTACATGAAATCAAGACACACGTACAATTAGCCATTTTCCACTTTTTATTTGCTGTGATTTGTAAGGAAGGAATTAAAGATGAGATTCTTAGGTTGCTTCTGTAATGACCCGGATTTTTGACCCAATTTTTTTTCTCTAATAATAATATTATTAAGATTATTTTCTTAATACAATTACTTTTTTTTTTCTAAAATGCATGCAATTATACTCCATGCATGCATTATTATTTTATTTTTTTCTCCATCGTACATGCATGCACCCCATCACCTAAATCTCCTGCAATGTCTCCCTCTCTCCCTCCCACAGCTCACTCTCTCTCCAGCCATTACTCCCTCCATCTTCTTAACCTCCAAGAAAACAAAATTCATCCCCCCTTGCTCCAAACCAAAATTTCCTTCATCACCAAGCAAAACTCGAATTTAATTCCTTCCTATCCATTTCTTACTTCCTCCCTGACCCTAAAACCAAGCCCAATTCGTCCATTCCAAATCCCATGAACCCAACTCCATTAAATTCACTCTTATCCTCCTCCACCAAAATTCACCTATAAATACCTCACCCCATTGACCCACGGGCACACCACCATATTTCCACACTCCACCGAGTCAGATATGAGAGAAAAACGTGGGCAATTCAAGATCCAGGCTATGGAGTTCTAGAGAGAGAAAGAAAGAGAGAGAAAAGTGGGTTTTGTATCTATGCCCAACCGAAACCCAATTCAACTATACCAATCACCTTCTACAACCCATGGCATCCCCAAACAAGCCTCAATTCAATCCCAAGGTCCCCCAGTCATCAAACCCGAAGTCTCCTTCCAAAAAACTCAAGTTTCGGTTTGTAAATCAATTCGATCCAATCGAGGTATTATAATCCCTTCCAACCACTCTTCTATGCTTATTAAGTGTTTTTATGCTTAACCCAATAGCCCAGATGGTCCCATGCATCGAAACTGTAACGCCCCGATTTTTCGGGAGCAAAATAAAATACTTTCTTAAGAAAATTTGCTAAATAAATATAATTTTTCAAAATAAAGGTTTAGCAATTACAATCTCAAGAAAGTTTTATTGATTCGAAATACATTAACTTCAGAGCCGACTCTAGGCTTGATACGGATCCCAAGCATACTCGATCTCCGTTCCTGATATTCTTTCCAAGTTGAACTGCACCATCATTAAATCCCCTCCATTGAATCATGCGCCCTCTGGCAAATTGATCGCCAAAACAATCGATTTACCAAGATATAGACGTACCCGTGAGTGATAAATCACCCAGTAGAATAATCCAACTCAACCACCCCTCTTACTTTATAGTTAACAAACAATAAGATAATAGTAATGCGAAAAAGTAAAACAGAGATTTTTCACATGAACCAGTTCATTACTATCCATTAACCTATTGTGAAATCTAAGATCTCATCCACGAGATCTTTCCTCCCCAACCACTAGCTATGCCCTATCCCATGAGATCACTTTCGTTTGCTGTTGCGGATTGCACCTAAGTTATGTACCTAGTGTGTATCCCTCTCATTACAACAAAGGAAAGCTTATCATGCCCAAATCATAACTAGGGTTCGCCTATCTTATGCACCACTTCACAATCATCACTGGGCTTACTTTGCCAGTTTCAAGTCACCGCTGGGCTTACTTTGCCAACTTCAAATCATCACTGGGCTTACTTTGCCAGTTTCAAATCATTACATCCAACTCATCACATCTCAAAATTCCGCCTGTAGGCAATCTAAAAATAAAACTTTCCACTTTATCCATTACCTAGCATTGTCTAGGTGAATTTTATCCGCATACCACCCCATGTCTCTAGGGTTCAATCTAGCATTCAAATCAAGTATTGGGACAATATGCAATTAATCAAATAATAATTAAAACAAATAACAAGTAATGCAATCACATACTTTTTATGAATGGGCCGTTGCCCTTAGTCTTGTATGGCCAAGAAGTCAATAATAAAGTAGAACTTTTAAAAAAAAAAAATTTAGGCTCTCATTAATAATTTCTAAGAAATTAGATTGATAAAAATAATAATTACATACATTAAATAGGTAAAAATATTAGAATAATTATCATGACCGTAATAAGAGTCCTAAGGGTCCTATGCAACATGTTCGAGTATCAAAAGTTGGATCCGGAAGGTCGCAGGAATATTTAAAATACAGATATTAACGAAAGTTACTCAAAGTAAAATTATTAGATAATAAATAAAATATGTTGAGATTAACAAAGTTTCATTTTAGGAATTTAAAGAGTCTAAAAAAATTATTCGGGCATTAATAACATAGTTTATAAGGTCGCAAAGATTTTTCGTATGTAATCTTTTGCATGAAAACAAGAAAAATTCAATAAATAGATATTAAATAAAAAAATTTATGATATTAGCAAGATATGATTTTTGAGGTATGAGAAATTTTGAAAAAATAGTTTGGGTGTTAAAAACATTGTTTGAGAGGTCGCAAAGTTATTTGAAACATTTAAAATTACTAAATAAGAGTATTATTAACTTAAAAACTTTTATTGTTCAACTCAATTTACCAGATAAATTAAATTACACTGTAAGAAAATAATATCAAGTCAGTAGTTTTTAATAATATTAATATCAGTAAGATTGTAAAACAAATATCATAAGAGTCATCTTATACGTAAATAATTACAAATAAAGTGTTTGGCTCAAAAATAATATCAAAATAGTGAATATGGTAGAAAACACACATTGAGCTATGTTTTCCGTTCGGGCTCATTTCAAACCCTAATAACTAGTCAAAACAATTCAATTATACTTAGGAAAAGTGGAGAAGTGGTTGGATAGGATTATAATACCTCGAGTTGGTAAAATTGGATCAAAAACCGAAATTTTGAATTGGAGAAGATGACTTCGGTTTTGGTCGAGGGGGGACCTTGGGGCCGAATTGGATGATGTTTAGGGATGCTTGGAGTTGTAAGAAGTGTTTGAAATGGTCAATTGGGGTTTCAGTTGGTTTTAGAGTACAAACCCACTTTTCTCTCACTTTCTTTCTCTCTTTAGAACTCCATGGTTTGAGCTTCAATTGGTCACGATTTTCTCTTGGTTCTTACTCAGTGGAGGGTGGTAGTTGCAATGGAGAGCTCGTGGGTTGAAGTGATGGGGTATATATAGGAGAATTTTGAATAAGGTGATAAGATGACATTTAATGGAATTGGGTTCATGGGATTTGGAATGGACGAATTGGGCTTGGTTTTAGGGTCAGGGAGAAAGTAGGAAATGGATAGGAAGGAATTAAATTTGAGCTTTGCTTGGTGGTGAAGGAAAATTTGATTTGGAGCAAAGGGGATGAATTTTATTTTTCTTGGAGAGAAAGGAAATTGAGGGAGTAATTGCAGGAGAGAGATGGAGCTGTGGGAGGGAGGGAGACTGCAGGAGAGTGAGGTGAGGAAGGAGAAAGAGTGTGCATGCATATATGGGAGTGTAGGGAAAAAAAATTAATGCATGCATGTGACTGCATGCAAAAATGAGAAGAAAAAAATACGTTTGTTTATATATATTAAGGAAAAGAATTTTATTACTAATAATACTATTAATAATATTATTAATGAAAAAAATACGGGTTGTTACAGAAACCATAGCAAAAAAGTGAAAAAAAAAACGATTTCAGCAACGAACCTTGCGGCTGCAAACTACTGGCCGCAAGAACCAAGCCTGAGTTTGCTGGGAGATGCCCCACCACAAGGTTGACTGGTTCAACCTTGCGGCATGTTCAATTTTGCTTCGAATCTATTTTTCGACCTCTTGAACACCAATTTTGACACCCGAATTATTTTTCTTAGACTTCTCACACCTCAAAGATCATATCTTGTTAATATCATATTTTTTTATTTTAATATCTATTTATTAAATTTTTCTTGTTTTCGTTCATACAAACGAAAAATCTTTGCGACCTTCCGAACAATGTTTTTAACACCCAAACTATTTTTCCTAAACTCTTTGCATCTCAAAGATGATATCTTGTTAAATTCATTTTTTTTATTTAATTAGCTATTTACTATTATTTTCACGATGTTTCCAAACAAAAATTCCTTACGACATTATAAACCATGCTGTAAATGTCCGAGTAATTTTTTTTGATTCCTTACTCTCCAAGGATGAAACGTTGTTGACCTCAATATATTTTATTAATTAAATTATTTGTTATCTATTTATTTTACGTCCGACAACTTTTATCAATATCCTTATTTAAAATAATTCCGTGGCCCTCCGAATTCAACTCTTGACACTCGAACATATTGTAGTGGACCTTTAGGACTCTTATCAAGGTCATGATAATTATTCTAATATTTTTACCTAATTAATGTATTTAATTTGTTCTTAATCAATCTAATTTCTTAGAAATTATTAATGAGAGCCTAGAAATTTTTTTAAAATTCTTTTTATAAAAGTTCTACTCTATTATTGACATCGTGGCCATACAAGATTAAGGACAACGGCCCACTCATAAAATGTTATGTGGATTTTATTTGATATTATCTTGTTATTATTGTTCCAATAAAATCTCACCTTGTTTATCTTGTTTCGAAATCATGATTATTGTGCTAGATTGGACCCTAGAGACATGGGTTTATAATGCCCCCAAATTCTGAGTACGTTAATAAGACTTTTTATTACAAAACAAGTGAGTCTGGCTCATTATTACATCTCAAAGTCTTACAAGAGTATTTTAAAACAAACAAGGAGGGAACTAGGGTTCTTAACAACTGCTCTGCTTCTTCCTCCATTCGAGCTAGCTATTCGGTTCCAAAGGCCTCCAAAGTGTAGAGTTCACCCTATTCATCTATAAGGTCTGACATATTATACCGGCGTCGCCACCAATATAATATGTCAGGGTCACCAAAAAGGCAACACCGTGAGCTACAACGCTCAATAGGAAAATCCTTAATCCCAACCTTAAACTTACAAACAGTATATAACAATGCATCACAATCACACACCCACATTCGATATTCAATCATCGTTGGTGTTCAAGAGTTATGAGTTTCTCCTACACGACTCATCGTAGACCGTGTCACCATTTTCACATACCAATCAACATTTCAAAAATCCTTTGTTTAACACACCCAACCTCGGTTCCGCCGTTCCGGGTTCCCGAGTATCCTCATAATGGTTCCGCCGTCCCGGGTTCCCATTGGCACACATTGCATTGGCTCCTCTCCACGGATAACCAAGCACACACCCAATCTCGGTTCCGCCGTTCCGGTCTCCCGAGTATCCTCACAATGGTTCCGCCGTCCCGGGTTTCCATTGGCACACAAAACACACACCACACAATGGGCTACCACGTCCGGCCACATTGCGGTTTCCAAAATATTTCACCCTTTTCAAAACACGCCTTTTCATAAACCACACCCTAGGTGTCATGTTTCTACTTTCTCGATTTCTGTGTCTCATTTTCATGCATTGACTCCGCGGTAGGACTTTTCACATACGATATCATTCATTGTAATATTTAATCTAACAAGATCATCCAACTTAATATTATACCACAAGCATTTCATGTATGCATGCTCATAACTAACCTAAAGATCAAAATACGAATACTTCTAAACAAGCGATAAGTTTCACCCTTTCAAAAACCGTTCTTTCTTCCTTTGTGGGAAGTTCAAAACAACATATGTTTATTCAAAGTTAAAAGTTGATTATTCCATCATGCTCAAACTTCCATTTAGAGAAAACAAGTTTGTAAATTATCATGCATTTCAAACGTCATAGGTGAAAGATAACCTTATATACTTAAAGAAAATGGTTAGGGACATTCTACGTATACTTAGAGATAGGGAATAAGGATAATCTACCTTGATCCGAAACTAGTCAGGGCCGAATAAGCTAGTTGGAAAATCCTACGGGTGGTGAAACTCGCAAATTTGGACCGAACTTCGGATGGCAGTAACTTGGTTAATCTTTGGCTGAATACGATGGTTCTTGGGTCTAACTTGAAGGTCTCGAAGTGCTCTACAACTTTCTCGAAGGGAGTTGGTTCTAAAAACTACTCTAAGCAGGAGAAAAATGAGGATTTGCAAAGGGATAGTATGTTGTCTGGAAAAACGAATTGGTTTCTAGAGAGAAGTGAGAGCAAGAAGTGAAGGTGTGAGTTGAAATGGCATGAGGGTGGCTCTATTTATAGCCAAAATTGGACTCCCTCTCTCTCTCTAAAGGCCGGCCCCTCTCTCTCTCTCTCCATAGCTCAATCTTTCACATGTCAAGCTTGATTGAAAGCTTGATGGGTTAGGCCATGGGGCTATCTAGGCTTGCATGGCTAGATTTTTGTACCTTGGGTTGGATTATGAAAGATTTGGTGGAAGGAAGGATAGTTTGTACAAGATTTAGTCTTTAAATAAACATAGAAGGACAATGAGAGGATAGATTTTGGCTAGGAAGAAGATACACCCAAGGATTTGAAAAGATGAAGAAGATCAAGATGGTCAAAGCATGGTACAACCTAATCTTTCTTTCTTTCTTCTCTCTCTCTCTCTCTCTCTCTCTCTCTCAAGTACACTATATATATATATATATATATATAATAATAATAATAATGGCCAAGGGTACAAGTACTAGATTTTCAAAATCAAAATCCCAATAAAGAATTCTAATTAGACACATGTTTCTATTAAACTAATAGATATTGTACTTTTGAAAATCTATATCTATATATAATATTGTATATATTAGGGGTGATACCGGTCCGGTTTCGACCGGTTTTGGCATATTTTTCGGTCGAAACCGGTTATCCGGTTTGGAATAAATGTGAGCCGGAACCGGTCGAAATAATCCGGTCCGGTTTCGGTCCGTTTTTCCGGTTTATCCGGTTTCAAGACAGACGGAGAGAAACTATGCACCATTCCGTCGGCATCAACCGCCGGCACCGGCACCAAGCTCCATCTCAGACCAGATCTGAGTTTGGGGTTTCAAACAAAACTAAAAATCAACAGACATGGAGGAGAGAGAGAGAGTCATCGTATAACAGTCGCCGGCCGCCGCACTTCGCCATCGCCACAGAAGATGTGTTGGCCGCCGCACTTTGCCGCACTTTATGTAAACTGATTACAGTAGATGTATTCAATACTCATTGAGTAGGACAATTGGTATCCGATAATCTGGATCTGGAAATTACAGTGTCTTTCTTGACCTTCTTACCAAGCTGAAGGTCAAGTGAAATTGATGTCGTCATTGATAGGAGATGAGAGAGAGAGAGAGAGAGAGAGAGAGAGAGAGAGAGAAATCATGGACTGGAGTCGGAGGCTGGAAACGCCGAGTGCGGCGCCTGTATTTGAGAGTGAGTGGAATGAAATTAGGGCTTAATTCGTAAGGGTGTATGTATATATATATAACCGGTCCGGTTTCGACCGGTTTTTAAAATACATAAATCGGAAACCGGTTTTTAAAAATTTTAAAACCAGAACCGGATCGAAATTATTCGACCGGTTTAAAAAATTCGGTCCAGTCTGGTTTTTCCTGTTTCGATCGATTTTCCGATTTCGACTAACACCCCTAGTATATATGTACACATGCCTATATATACATAGGTACCAAGAATATATGGCTTAAGATTTCTCCATTAAAATATAATAAAGTACTAGTACTTAAGTATTATTAAAGTACTTTAGAAATCTAGGGATTAGATTTACCCACATATTCTAATACATAAAAGCACATGGAAAATAAATACTTGAATATTTAATAGGATTCTAGTACTTAGTAGGAAGATTACAGCTATTACCCAATGAGTAATAGTTTCCCTAGCAGTTAATAACCAAAGGGTAATGGGGAAAATGATAAAGAATGCATATTTGTCCTTTGTACATAGGAAAATACACCAATATAATACTATATCTTTGTACTAATCAAATATTCTAATGAATGGCCTATTGTCCAATGGACAAAGATTACCCTAACATTTATTGACCAATGGATAATGGTCCAAAGGTAACTAAATGGATTGGTAGATAGGTCTCTCTAACTAATTTGGTTAGAAGCTAACTATACTAGCCAAGATATAATCTAAGTATGATGGATTAACAAAGATCAACGAGAAAATCAATAAGCCATTCAAGAGGAATTTAAGAAATTTGAATAAACAACGAATTTTTATTTACTAAAAATTGGAGTTGTTACAGGGTTAGTATGTGAATAGAATTCACCTAGACTGTAACGCCCCCAATTTTTGGGAACGTTAAATAAACATTTTATTGATAAAACCAATTGGAGTCTGGCTCATTATTACATCACAACCTCCATAAGAGTACTTTCATTACAAAAGGGAGAGAAACTAGGGTTTCTAACTACAGCTTTGTCTGCTCCTCCATCCTAGCCAGCTCCTCAGCACCAAAGGCCTCCAAGGTGTACAGCTCACCTTGATCATCTACAAAGTCTGACACATTATACCAGCGTCGCCACCAGTATAATATGTCAGGGTCACCAAAGGTAACACCATGAGGTACGAGAGCTCAATAGAATAATCCATACCCACTAACCCTTAACTTACAAGCAGTAGATCGTAATATTAACGATTTCCACATAAAACATGCATATTTAACAAAACAATTCACAATGACACATCCACATTCGCTAATCAACTATTGTTTGTGTCCATGATTTTCTGAGTTTCTCCTACGTGACTCGTCGTGGACCGTGTCTCCATTTATCACTTACCAAATCAATATTTTCAAAAAAATCATTTTTTTAACACACCCAACCTCGGTTCCGCCGTTCCGATCTCCCGAGTATCCTCACAATGGTTCCGCCGCTCCGGGTTTCCATTGGCACACAAAATTTGCATTGGCTCATCTCCACGGATAACCAAGCCATACCTCGGTTCCGCCACTCCGGGTTCCCATGGAAACGCACACAACCTCACAATGGTTCCGCTACTCCGGGTTTCCATTGGCACACAAAATCATTGAATTTGGCATTGGCTCCTCTCCACGGATAACCAATCCACAATTCAAAACCCTCGGTTCCGCCACTCCGGGTTCCCGAGTATCCCACAATGGTTCCGCCGCTCCGAGTTCCCATTGGGTTTTCGAAAAACACACCCGCACAATGGCTACCACGTCCGGCCATTATGTAGTTTCAAAAATATTTTATCCAAGTCAAAACACACATTTTCGTTAACCACACCCTAGGTGTCATGTTTCTACTTTCACGGTTTTTGTGTCTCATTTTCATGCATGGACTCCGCGGTAGGACTTTTCACATAAGTACACATAAATCATTCATTGAAATCTTGAAACTAAACTAACAAGATCATCCAACTCTATATTATTCAATCATGCTCATAACCATCATAAGATCAAACTACGAATACTCCTTAATCAAGTTAATGAATTCAAAATCCGTTCTTTCCTTCTTTGTGGGAAATTCAATACAACATATGTTTAATGTACTGAAAGTCATTTATTCAATATAACAATACTACCTTTAGCAAAATAAGCTATCATGCATTTCAAATGTACAAACAACATACATATTTTTATTTATACTTAGGGGAAGTAGATAGGGATATTCTACCGTTCTTCTAGGTGGTTGGTCGGCTTCAAGATTCGGTCGTTGGTTTTGTGAGTTGGCGGCGTAACGGCTCCGAATTGCTTCGAAAGGAAGAGAGATGGGTTTCCTCTTCCTATAAACAACTTTGCTAACTAAACTAGGCTACTTTAAAGATCTAGGGGTGGTTTTGGGAGGGGGTTTGGTAGTAGCTCTCAAGAACTTCAAGAAAACTCAAGAAACTAGAACTTTGGAACTTGGAAAGCTTAGAAATTCTAGAGAGAAGTTGGAGCAAATGGAGAAGGTGTGAGTTTAAGCTTGGAATGAGCTTGTTATTTATAGGCAAGGCCCTCCTCTCTCCCTCTCTACCCGAAATCTCTCTCTCTCTCTCTCTCTCTCTCTCTCTCTCTCTCTCTCTCTCTCTCTATATCTTTGATTTTTCTTTCACTTGTCAAGCTTGATTGAAAGATTATGGAGTTGCTTGCACATCTTCTACCTAGTTCTTAGGCATGCATGGCTAGATTTTGGTACTTTGGAGTTGATTTGGAAGATTTTGGGTACAATGGTGGGTAGATTTGACTTAAAGAATGCATAAGTAAATCATATCAATGTACTCCCTCAATCCATTCCATATCTTTCCATCTCTTACAAGGTACTCATATATATATAACTTGAATTTAGTAGAAGAAAATCTAGGTTGACTTGTTCTTCACCCAACAAGGTATAACATGATCTTCTCTTTCTCTCTCCTATCTCTCTCTCCCTCTCGGCCTCACTCCCTCTCTCCTCCCTCTCTTTCTCTCGGCCTATCTCTCTCCCTCTCTCTCTCTCTCTAGTACTATTATATATATATATAGGCACATGCTCAAAAAGAATCCTAGAAAATCTAAGAAAGATATGATTAGATTCTAGGAATATAATAAGAGATTATGAAGTACATATAAACATATATATACATGTATATAAGTCCAAGTACATATATATATATATATATATATATATATATATATATATATATATATATATATATATATATAAGGTGTGTACCATGCAATCTAGGTAGATTTCCCAATATCCAATAAAAAATTATAAGATCAAAATTCCCAATTAAAATAGTCCAAATTGACACATGTTTCATTATAATACTAGATTATGTACTTAGAGTATCTTAGGGAAATCTAGGGTATATTATAAAGTACACACATATATATTTATACAAATATATCATCACATGGAAAATTTAGGAAATCATTATTAAATAAAACCCTAGTACTTGTTGGTAAGACTAATACTATTATCTAATGGGTAATAATTTTCCTAGCTGTTATTGACAAATGGATAAAAGAGTGAGGTACTATATACACTAGAATAATACCATATGTCCTTTAGGCATGTGTATATATACCTATATATAACTATATATTTGTACTTAACAATCTAGCATAGATATCTTTTTAATAGAAAGTCTATTGTCCAATGGATAAAAGTTTCCCTAACTTTTATCGTCCAATGAGTAAAGATCCAAGATGACAAGTATGACTTGATTGACTATTCATATATATATATATATATATATATATATATATATATATATATATATATGTGTGTGTGTGTGTGTGTGTGTGTGTGTGTGTGTGTATAATAACCTAGGTCCAAAAGGTTTCATTAGGGTTTGAAAGGTTCAAAAGGTTCAAGGAGGTTCAAAAGGCTCATCTAGGGTTAGGAGAAAGTATCTAGATGAATTGGTAGTTAGGTCCCTCTAACTAATTGGTTAGAATTTAACTATACTTGCCAAGTACAATCTCTAGCCAAGAAATATAATTTTAAAAGACTAAAATCTAATTATGACAAATTTTTAGAAATACAAAAGGAATTTTTGGAAGCGAATCCAAGTATTAAAATAAAATTTAAATTTTTAACGAAATTTTTACTTACTAAAAATCAAGGTTGTTACATAGACGATGCTAGGTAATTGATAAATTGGAAAGTTTATTTTTAGATTGCCTGTAGGTGGGATTTTGAGATGTGATGAGTTGGATGTGATGATTTGAAATTGGCAAAGTAAGCTCAGTGATGAATTGAAACTGGCGAGTCCAGTGATGATTGTGATGATTTGAAACTGGTAAAGTAAGCCCAGTGATAAATTGAAACTGGCGGGAGTCCAGTGATGATAGTGAAGTGGTGAATAAGATAGGCGAACCCTAATTATGTCACGGCATGATAAGCTTACCCTTTGTTGTAGTTATTGGGATGCACACTTGGTACATAACTTAGGTGTATCTGCGACAGCAAAATGAAGTGATCTCATGGAATGGGACATGGCTAGCGGTTGGGGAGGAAAGATCTCGTGGATGAGATCTTAGATTTCATATAAGGTAATGGATAGTAATAAACTGGTTTATGTGAAAAATCTTTGTTTTACTCCTTCGTACCATATTTATCCTATTGTTTGCTAGTTGTAAAGTAAGAGGGGTAGTTGGGTTGGATTATTCTACTGGGTGATTTATCACTCACGGAAACGTCGTATCGTTTGCTTCGGTGATTAATTTGCCAGAGGACGCAGGATTCAATGGATCGGAGGGGATTCAATGATGGTGCAATTCAACATGGAAAGAATATCAGGAACAGAGATCAAGTATACTCGGGATTCGTGTCAAGCCTAGAGTCAGCTCTAAAGTTAATGTATTTTGAATCAGTAAATTTTCTTGAGATTGTAATAACTAAACCTTTATTTTGAAAAATTATATTTATTTAGAAAAAATTTCTTAAGAAATTATTTTATATTGTTCCCGAAAAATCGGGGCGTTACAGCTTCACAAATTTGTACAAGTGTATAAGTGTGTGTACGTGCAAGGCAGTAAATGATGTGATAATTCACTTAATCCCTTTTTTCCTCCTCCACCCCTGATTAATTCTTGGGCTAATGGTGTATGTGATGTTGCCGTGTGTTTGTACAACGGTCGTATGTGTTTGCACAATGGCAGTGAGGAGAAGAAAATAGATGTTTACCTCTTTGAAAATTCTTTCCTTTTCTCTTGATTCCCTTCTTCGTCATACTCTCTCTCTCTCTCTCTCTCTCTCTCTCTCTCTCTCTCTGTGTTGTGTTGTACGTGGAGGGTCAAGAGGAAGCCTATTTATAGAATGTTCTTGATCATATCTAATGAAAATCTAATGTAATCTAATAAAATCTAAATAGGATCTAAGTGTATCTTCCAAAATCTAGAATATTCTTTAGGGATTTCTATCTGATTTGTCCTATAATAAAATACCGACTCTTTTTTGGATTTTTCTGTTTGAAACCCACGGTTCTCCACCTCGCAGAAATTTGTGCCTTATTCTCGTGTCGCAATGATCTTAACATGGTGGGGCGATATCGGCAAAGCTTAATAAAAATTGACACATAAGCAGAAAAATACTCTAATTTTTTTTGTAGATGTTACGTCACAACTAGTATACTTTCTAAATCTTAACGGCAAGCGACCACTAAATGTTATACTGTTTATTATTAGCATTGAATATATATATATATATATATATATATATATAGAGAGAGAGAGAGAGAGAGAGAGAGAGAGAGAGAGAAAGTCCCCTTCTTATAAGAACCTCCTTATTTTCATAAAACGAGGACCTCCCTTTCCCGATCGAATTTCGATGATCCGAGCCGCTCAATGTGTTCAGAACGTGATTTTAAGGGTACCCACAAGGAATCAGCAAAAAAAAAAAAAAACCAGAAATGGCTTCATTTGAGCAGTTTTTGTTTGTTTTTCCTCGAACGGTTCAAATAAAAACTGTTCAAATCAAGCCCTTCCCGATCATTTTTTTTGCCGATTTCTCACGGGTACCCTTAAAATCACGTTCTAAACACATTGAGCGGCTCGGATTATTGAAATCCGATCGGGAAAGGCGAGAAATGGGGAGGTCCGCATATAAGGTCCTCATTTAAGGTTCTTACCTGAAGATCTTCTCGATCATTTTTTTTACTGATTTCTCACGGGCACCCTTAAAATCAATTTCTGATTAATTGAGCGGCTCAGATCATCAAAATTCGATCGGAAACTTGGGATGGGAGGGGAGGGGAGGGGAGGGGAGGGGAGGGGCCGGGGGGGGGGGGGGGGGGGGGGGGGTTGTTTAAGGGTTTTTTTAAGTGTCATCGGAACCGCCCCGAGGACACTTATGTGTGTGTCTATATATATTTATTTTATCGCCTTCTTTATTTTTTAAAAGTCGGGGTGTTACATCCTCCAAACCTTAAAAAGTTTGGTCCTCCAAACTTGATGAAATTTGGGAATCAAACGTAGTGCGACTATACCTGCTTATGATAGCTTCTTTATCTAAATAGTCATTCAACTAAACTTTAACTAAAGGAATGATTCTGATTATTTTCGTGACGATATTAGTTGTGAGAGTACAAAAAATTCATCCGAACAACTATATCGACTACTGAGGTCTCAATTGTGTCATCTACGTAACCAAATTGATTGACTACCTACTTCTACAAGCAAATAGTTACTCAATATTTTAGGATTCATGATACTATTTTTTGACTAATCTCCTAAAAAAAAAAAAGACAATAACAATGTAAAGAAGATTGCTATGGCATTACTAACCCTCAAAATAGGATCTTCCTTAAACCTAGGAAAGTTTTATATTAACTGTTAGTACTACGATGTGAGAACTTCTAAGCTATCTCATGTAGAATAGTTTTTGACACCCTCAAATGATTTAATAGAAAGGCTATTCAAACACCATAAGTTGGTTAAGCACCACAATTGATCATTACAAAGTCATAAAATCCCTTCAAAATTTTAGCATCATAATAGGAGGACAATCAAATTCAACTAAGTGAAACTACCCACTTTGAATTTTGATGACTCATTGAGTCCAAGACATCACCATCTCATCCCATAGACTAATCTTACCCATCTGCCTGAAACTGGTAAGATTTATTGATATCTTAAATTAAAAAAAAAAAAAACAAACAAACAAACAAATTATCTAACAGAAAGAGGTTGTGTGCTATACCATTAACATATATCTAGTATTTCCATATAACTACCTTTTATTGCCCAATTTTTCAATGTGCTGACAAAAAAATCTAAAATCTCTAGCTAGTCAATGAACCTAGTACACAAGAATACTATACCTTCATAATTTCATCTCAAGATAAAATATTTCCATGGACAAGACACAAATTCCCACAACTTTCCAAAGCTTAGGCATCAATAATTATATAGAAATTTTTCAAGATTTTTTTTTTTTGAATTGCTTATCGCTAGAAACCATGCTCTTCTACTTCCATTTCCGTTAGAAGCTAAAGAATATATTGTCCAACTGTTAGTAAATGGTGCATGAAAACTCCATTAATCTAAACGTTATCCTAGGTTAGAGTATGCCTTGTGAAATTTCTTAATATTAAAAGTTGAACTAGACTTGCAATTCAAAAACAATTGACATCTCTCTTCTTCTTCTTTTTAAATCAAGTCCCCAATTGTCAGATATAGCCAGAAAATAAAGGCCATCCTCTTTACTATTCGTTATAAGAATTGAGTCCTTAAGATCAAAGATTAAATGAACCACAAACTAGACATAGCATAGCAAAAATCAACGTAATCTACACATGCGACTTACACAAAGTTAGCTATATTTTGTTCTGCATTAAGATTGCTACATACATCATTTCCATGTGCATCACTAGATACATCATTTCCCCCCAAAATACATGATGCAGCCAAAAACATACTATTAGCATGATAACAAAATATGTCATGAGGGTTTGAGCGTGACAAAAATACGTTAGAGCCAAGATATACTATCACCCATATCTAGCGCCCACCCTACGGTTACTCATCATCTTATAGTATAGTGTTTATGCTACACGAGCCCATCTCTCTCTTCTTCTTCCTCTCCCTTTTTCCAGTCCACCCATAACCTAGTCATCACCACCACCAACCGGCCCCATAACTAACCCCACAGAGGAAACATCCCCCCATTCTTCAGGATCCTCCTCAGAATCATCTTTAGGATCATCCTCAAACTCGTCTGGATCTTCATCGAGTTCTATTGGATTCCTCGCTGCCCCAATGGAATCCCTGCTGGATCTATTAGGTTTTCTGCTGGCTCCCCTGGAGGTTCTGGTTCTATAGGCTCGGGTGAGGGTGGAATTAAGAACTCAGGGAATGGCTCAAGTAGGGGTACTGGGGGTATTGGAACAGGTTCATTTGCAGGGTTAGGTTCTGGTGCTAGTGTTGTGCCAGTGCGACCTGTCCAATGTTGCCATCCACCATGACCATATTCCAAAGTTCAACATATTGGGCCCAGTTAAGATAGATATCAATGGCTTTTTGGCACCCTAAAATCTGGGCTTGTAGGCTGTAAAGTCCCAATAGCCATTTCATCGTAGGCGTGTAATGCATCTTCTCATGTTCTACTTTAGCTATGGCTTGATACACTAGTCTGGCTCCATCGTTGTCAGTCGTTTGCTTGTAAGTATTGGGCAGCAAGGGCTCAATAAAGTCTGCATGCAACCTATAACCTCCCCACGAATCGTCACTATCAACCATTTTCCTTAAAAAAAATCATCAACAACATATGCAAGTTAGATCATTTCAAATATCAAGAGTAAAAATTTCTAGTTCTAACGTTAATCCCAAAAGAAAAAGTAATTTTCTCTTTTCTTTTTTTCTCTCTTTTTTTTTTTTACTCATAGAAGTTTTGAAATTCTCTTGATCGAGGCACATCTAAAATTTACAAAAAGAATAACAGAGGTTGTAATGAAAGACTTATGGAAGCAGATTTGGGGTTCATCCGACAAAAGAAGGAGTAACGGGTGAAGAGAACTACCATTACCAAGTAGAGAATGGAACTTGTGATGCTACAAGGTACAACCAACATGAACTACATTTTTCTGTTTCCCTTCCACTACATAACCTTGACATAAGCTTAATGGTATAGTTACTCGGCCCGTCCTTCTACTATTTTTGATTACCTGAAAAGAAAGATTTTAACAAACATAAGCCACTGCTTGTGTGAGATTATGAATTATCGGAGTTACATGACCTACCAAGGAATTTTTAAAAATCCTTTTTATCAGAGAAAAGCAGGAATCATAACTTCAGTTTTTCATGGCTTGAACTGTAACCAATACCATAACTTCAGCTTTTTATGGCTTGAGCTATAACCAAAACAATTATGTGCATAACATAACATATCATAATATGATACCATCCAACGATTACCGCCGGTACTGAGGGAGCGACCCCCAACGCGCATAACATGAATTGATCAATTCAATTGGACACCCGGCTGTGCCCCTTTCCATTCCACCCTTATAACACCGTTCCGACTAGTATCTTTAACGTCCTCTAGATTCAAGGACATTGTTCGGATGTATCGATAATACTTTTTCCATGAACTGTGTCGAACCGCTTTTCCACAATCTCTCCTAAAACCAATTGGTGGTAGGAAGGATTTCAATTAAGTCTTTTATAGCATTCGACATCGCTCCCGCAAGTCTATTTTTAGAGCGGTTGCAGGCAGTGGCATTGTGTAACAAAATCCATGGGAGCACTCCGGGCCCAACAATCCCTCCCTCACAATGACGCTCCCGCGACTCGAACCCATGACTTCCTGGCTCTGATACAACTTAAAAATTCCTAGCTCGCCTAGGTATATAAATATTTCCTATTTTTATCTTTTTAATAAATCAATCCGCCAATCGATAAATAAGCTAATCACATGAACAAGAAGCAATAAAAAAGATCAAACACCAGATATACGTGGAAAACCCTAAATGAGAAAAAACCACGGGAATGAATCAAACACTATAATCATTGTGTAGTTACTAGTAATCTTACCCTACGATTTGAATCCTCACAATTGATCCTAAGACTTACTTGCCGAATCCACGTTCACTACACCCAGTGCTTGACCGCCGTTGCCTTGAATCCACAAGCCTTCCGTTTGCCTCTCGAAATCCACCGAAGGACTTGAACTTGCCTAGGAATCCTCCTTAGGGATTTTCTCAAACTTTTAGTTGTAGATGATAAAACTCTTGGAGATGGATTCAACACTCAATGATCCATAGATGTACTCCAAGACACAAAGCAAAGACCCCATTGATATTTCTCCCTTTTCAGAACGTGGGGCTACTCTCAATATGTTGGCTCTTCGAGTTCATCTTCCTGTCGCCACACTGCCTTTTCTTTTTCTTATTACCACTGTGTGTCCCCATATCACAGCTTCCACTATTCTTTTTTATAAGACTATGGGTTGTGATACAAAACCTAGGAGGAAAAGAATACGCCTCTTGATTGGGCTCCACTTTATTTTTTCTTATCTTACTTTTCTGTTAAAAAACTGAAGCAGCCGATTGATAATATATTGACCCGCCCATCGACCCGTCTTCACCGAATCCGACTTGTTGTAGATGGCCGCATTTCTATCCAAAATGCTCACTCTCAATTACAAATAAATAGATTTCCTTCCACTTCCTAAACAGACACTCTAGAAATAAAAATAAATAAAATACAACTCAATAAATGGGGATACAAATAAATATGTGTTTTTGTCTTGAAATTTGTCAACACAAAGAGACCGTGACCCATGGTCTTAACAAACTGTTCAAAATATCATAATTCCATGGTATGTTTGCTACAAAAGAACTTTATTGTTAAATAACCATAATTTAGTAAGCTAAAAACATAAGTTTTACAAAAATTCATGTAACAGGTATAATTCATAACTCACCTTTCTGCCTTCAAAATTTACCGTAAAATATAGCGAGGTGTAATAATTCCTAGAATAACACATTAACGATTAGAAATGCTAACATTGAAGCTAAATTATTTAATCATTCTACTAATAAAACTTTTATGTTTTGCTTGTTTAAGAGTAAAATATCTTTTCATTGTTTTTGGTCTACAATACGTCTTTTAGTGTACAAAGCCTCAATTCTCTAATTTCAGTACATGAGAAGTTTTCTAAAAATGTCCCTTTGTAGAATTATGTTTCCTTCACTTTTATCTTTTCTCCTAGCCAAACTAAGGGAACTTGTTGAGCTAACCTAAAAGTGTTGAGCTAACCTAAAACTTAAGCTTGAGTTCGATCCGATTACAAAATGAGTCGAGTCAAGCCACAAGCTATATGAGTAGCTCGGTTCATTTTTAGCCCAATAAGTTTGCATGATTAACTTTGCAAACTTATGAACCCGTTTGTTCCAAAAAGAACTGAATTGATCAACAATCTAAGAGGTACATGAAATCAAGACACACGTTTAATTAGCCATTTTCCACTTTCTATTTGCTGTGATTTGTAAGGAAGGAATTAAAGATGAGATTCTTAGGTTGCTTTACAAATTTGTACAAGTGTACAAGTGTGTGTACGTGCAAGGCAGTAAAAGATGTGATAATTCACTTAATCCCTTTTTTCCTCCTCCACCCCTGATTAATTCTTGGGCTAATGGTGTATGTGATGTTGCCATGTGTGTTTGTACGATGGCAGTGAGGAGAAGAAAATAGATGTTTACCTCTTTGAAAATTCTTTCCTTTTCCTTGATTCCTCTCTCTCTCTCTCTCTCTCTCTCTCTCTCTCTCTCTCTCTCTCTCTCTCTCTCTCTCTCTCTCTCTCTCTCTGTTGTACGTGGAGGGTCAAGAGGAAGCCTATTTATAGAATGCTCTTGATCATATCTAATGAAGATCTAGAATAATCTAAGATTATCTTAATAAAATCTAAATAGGATCTAAGTGTATCTTCCAAAATCTAGAATATTCTTTAAGGATTTCTATCCGATTTGTCCTATAATAAGATGCCGACTCTTTTCCGGATTATTTTGTTTGAAACCCACGGTTCTCCACCTCGCAGAAATTCGTGCCTTATTCTCGTGTTGCAATGATCTTAACATGGTGGGGCGATATCAGCAGAGCTTAATAAAAATTGACACATAAGCAGAAAAATACTCTAATTTTTTTTGTAGATGTTACGTCACAACTAGTATACTTTCTAAATTCTAACGGCAAGCGACCACTAAATGTTATACTACTTATTATTAGCACTGAATATATATATATATATATATATATATATATATATATATATATATATATATATATATATATATCTATATATATATATATATATATATTATCGCCTTATTTATTTTTTAAAAGTTGGGGTGTTACAGTATCAATTATCATTTTCAGATGTTTTCCTATTTGATCACTAAAGACAACATTTACATAGAGATAGATTGCCTAAAAAGTAAGGGGAGAGAATATTTTCCGTATTTTTTTAAAAAATAAATGATTTGATGGCTAAAAATTTAACACGAAGTGATCTAATGATTAGGGTTGTTCACGGACCGATCGGATTTCTAGAAATCCAAGGACCGAACCGCTAGTCATGGCTTTTACAAAATGAAATCCATGTATGAACCAAAAATTCTAAGGTCCGATTCTAATCCAATCCGTGACACGCGGATCGGTTACAGTTTTTATCCATGGATTATGTTACACAAGCAAGCAAAAATAAACACCGAACAAAAAAAGATCTTCCATCAAAGCACAATAAAGTACAGTATTTGATTACAATAGATTAACACCACCAGATAAAGTATTTGATTACATAAAACCGAACAAAAAAAAGCAAAATAAACATCAAGAATGGTGTACGCCTCTCTAAGAATGGTGCCATGGTTCTCAATCACTTCTAAACAAGGAGAATAGAAATGAACTACTGTATTGAATTATCGCTAGGGTTACTTTACTTATACAAAAAAATTATGCTTTACCCCCTGTGTTTTATATAGACCTACATTATATTTCATTATTAAGGTAAAATACTAAATTGGTATAAAAAAAAAGCATCTATAGCCATTTGATGGTACTTTCTGATAAGGTTATAGCTGTCAGATTGAATGAATATTTCCTATTATCTACACTAATGTAAAAAAAAGAAGTTACATGTTTCCCTGATAGAAAAATATACACTCCTTCCTTTTTCAATGGGAAAATGATGGCCAATGACGTATTTTGATAATTAATATCCGCCAAGGACATTTTCAGCATTAACAAATGTTCTCAGCATGTCCTTAGCGGTTATTAACTATCAAAACACGTCCTGCACCGTCATTTTCCTTTTTTCAATTGATTTTTCTAAAGTTGATTTTTTACATTCAATTCAATATTTGCTTTTAAGTTGATTTTCCTACGGTAAAAAAGGAAACAATCATTTTTGGATTCATACGCGAAAAGGAAACAACCCTTTTTATAAGAATACACACAATTCTTCTATGTGTTTCTTCAGGAAAAAAAAATTGAACTATTTTGAGTTTTTTTTTAACAATATTGATGAGTAAAAGAGGATGCTATGTTGAGTTTTTTTTTTTTTTTTGCCTTTGCGTTAAAGAGGTTAGAGGAATATTCAAGAATAAATTTTTTGACCATCAATTCAAAGCTATGCCTTCAGGCACAGACATGCGCTAGTAAACGTATATATCGGGGCGATTCTGGGGACACCTATAAAAACATCTAAAAAATCATCACATAATTCTCGATCAAATTTTAATAATCCGAGCGCTCAATGTGATCAGAACGTAATTTTAAGGGTACCCGCGAGAAATCAGCAAAAAAACTGATGGAAAAAGGCTTGATCTGAGTAGTTTTTGTTTGAACAGTTCAATTAAAAATTGCTTAAA
Source organism: Rhododendron vialii (assembly GCF_030253575.1). Lineage (NCBI taxonomy): Eukaryota > Viridiplantae > Streptophyta > Magnoliopsida > Ericales > Ericaceae > Rhododendron > Rhododendron vialii. The sequence continues at coordinate 26,527,500 of NC_080561.1, forward strand.
ACAAGCAATTCATGGTCATATTTTTTGCTAATTTCTCGTGGCCACTTTTAAAATCACATTATGCACACATTGAACGGTTCGGATCATAAAATTTTGATCGGAAACTATGAGATTGAGATTTATGGTATTTTTTTAGATATTTTTTATAGATGTCTCTGGAACCGCCCTATCTCACGGTCCAGTTTGGTTAATTTACAGTTTTGTAATGAAAATCCGTGGATCAAACTGCGAGTCACGATTTTCTAATTTTTCAATCTGTGTCCGGACCATTAATCCACGAATAAAATCCAAAAGGTACGGATTGATTCGGTCCGAACTGGTTTCACGGTTCACTAATTTTTTTGCACAATCCTACTAACGATTATAGATGTTGCTTTCATTTATATGCTTAGACATTTTCAACTGAAATTGTTCTATTTTATAATATAGATTTCTTCGTATGAAAACCTATTCCTATTATCTAATAGGATTAATTTTAGAAATAGTCCCTCTAATTTGCATGCAATCTCAATTTCATTCCTCTAGTATTAATTGTGTCATTTTTAACCCTGTAGTTTATATTTTGTCTCTATTTGGTCCCTTTCACTGACAATGTTATTAGAACTAACAAAACTCTGGGGCAAAATTGACATTTCACTCGTGGAGGGACGAAATTGAGACAAAATGCAAACTGGAGGGACTGTTTAAAAAATTTTACATTTTATTTTTGATTTTGCAAAGACAAACTCATACCTAATATCTTTCTCACCTTAATTATTTTTCTTTGATTGAATAATCAAAATATATTAAGGAAATAAAAAATGTTATTTTAGAATATAATACAGATAATATTTTAAAATTCGAAAAGAATCCCTTAGTTAAATAACTTTGCATTGGTTTTTTCTTTCAATGGATTTGTCTTGATATTTACAATCCCATTATGTTATTTTTTACACTATTAGAAAAAAGAAAAATGTTTCGTAACAAAATGTTTCATCACAACTTTTTCCTTATTCACCAATTTTTTTTTCTTTATTTTCACTATTAGAAAGAAAGAAAAATGTTTCATATAAAGATTAACAAAGTATTTCATAACAACCTTTTTTTCGTAATCACACAGAAAAGAACATATATAACGGGATTGTAAAAATTAAGATAAATCCATTGGAAAAAAATCGATGCAAAGATATTTAACTACATGATTCTTTTCGAATTTCATAATATTATCTGTAATATATTTGAAAGTAATTTTTTAATTTCCTCAATATATTTTAATTATTCAATCAGAGAAAGATTTTAGGTGTGCGTTTGCCTTTGCAAAATAAAAATAAAATAATAATTTTTTTCTAAAATAGTCTCTCTTGTTTATATTTTGTCTCAATTTGGTCCCTCTAAGAGCGAAATGTCAATTTTGCCCACGAGTTCTGTTAGTTTTAATAACGCCGTCAAAGAGAGAGACCAAATTGAGGCCAAATTTAAACTATAGGGTTAAAAATGATAATATTAATATTATAGGGACGAAATTGAGATTGCCCGCAAACTAGAGGGACTATTTCTAAAATTAACCCTAGATAATATTAAATAAGTTTGTCTCTTGAATCGACAAATATTTCTATGTTCGATTGTGCCAATCAAATCCATTGTAAGATACAGTGAATATTCTCTTAATAAATCTATCCCTTCCTTCTCACTTTTTAGGTAATCTATCTCCATTTAAATATTTCTTTTTACTGCGGGTAGTTTTTTAAGTTGGAACAATATTGCCGCGCCTTTAGGCACGGGCGTCCACTAATAATAATATAAAAAGTTTACCAACCCGCTTTGCCGGTCACCTAGGGCCTCAAAGACCATGGGCTGCCTGCCTGGGCTTGTGTTTTTACGGGACGGCCCGATAACGGCCCTTACTTGAGCGCGCGCGCTTCTCTCTCTCTTCGAAACTCTCTCCGAAACTGAAACGGTTACCCCTTCGTACAAAGAACGCCAAAACCAGCTTCAAAATCAAGCTACTCGGTACCCTCGCTTTCTCTCACTATATATATGCACACACACAAACAATCACACAGACACAACACTCCAATTTCACTCCGAATCTCTTCCTCGGCGCCTTTTACACATCCATCTTTTTCGCTTCGTTTCGGCAGCAGAATCAATCCAATCCCCTTATTATTCTCGTCTTCTTGTCGGAATACTTTCCTCAAGATGTTCGGGTCCACCACTCGTAAGTTCTTTTCCTGGAATCTCTGCCGTATATTTCCTCTGTCTAATGGAATATTGCATGTTTTTTTGGTTGTGTGGTACCAAAGGAGTTTTTTTTTTTTATAAATTTTCCAAGCAGTTTCGAATTGAAAAGTTCCAATTTTTATTATTGATTATATGCGGGGGTTGAAATTGATTGTGTGGGGTTTAACGCAATCATATATGTACGTAGCTAATTGAAGTTTATCTGTTTATGATGATTTTCGTGTTCTGTTTTCTGGTTCGATTAATGGACAGTTGCACGTTTTTAATAGTATTTGAGAAGCGAATGTGTAGGGATCTGGGGTTTGTCAAAAAAATTTGGGAAGATAAGTGTCTTTGGGAAAAAAAATTGAGGTGGCAAACGGGTATAATAACTTGAAACAAGTTATCAAGAATTTTGATAAGTAATCGATAACCGTCATCTAGCAGCCTCCCCCCTGTCCATGCCTGCTTTAATGTGATATGCTAGTTTGTACTTGGTGCATGGCGATGTATTAAAGTACTTAAATTGATGTCAGTTTATGGATTTTCTTTTGGGATTTTGACATATTAGGTTTAAACTTGATGTTGCTTACGTATCTTGGAGTTTGATATAGCCAATGATGAAATCTTCGCTTTTCATTGATTGTTTTGAAGTTGCTTTCCCCCCTTTGTGCATGTGCATGTGTCTTTTTGTTGATTTATTCCCTAAAGAACATTTGGCTTGATTACCATCTTTTATGCTCCGGTTTTGCAGACTTTGGGCAGTCTTCCAATGGGTCATTTGGGTCCCGATCGGGTTTCGGACAGAACAGCAATGCAAGTAGCAATCTATTTGCTTCCAATCCATTTGGGAGTTCAACTCCTTTTGGTTCATCTACAGGAGGTTCAGTATTTGGTGGAACTTCCACGGATGTGTTTGGAGTAAATTCTCCGCCAGGTCAATTTCGACAGTCAACATTTGGTTCCCAATTGCCTCCTGCTTTTGGAACTTCAACAGCTGCTTTTGGTGCTCCCTCAGCCCCTGCTTTTGGGACCTCATCGTCATCCGGTGGTTAGTACTTCAATAAAGTTCCTTTTTATTTGATGTTTTAGCTGGATAACTCACCTCTTCTTTATTCCTTAGTTTGGTAATGGTACGGCAGTTCAGTTGCCATTTGTTTGTACTCAGACCTCCACACTGTGATGTGCAACCTTTAATTGTAGCAGCAGATCTGTTTGGCCAAATTATAGGAATAAGGACACTTGCTAATTCATCTTTTCATGGTAGAAGGAAGATGAAGCTGTACTCTGCCTGAAGTGTAGAAGCTCCGCCTGTCTTTGGTCCTTGAAAAGGCTTGTAATAGTGCCTTGTAGCTTAGCCACGGAATCATATTCTCAGAATTTTGTAAAAATCCCCACTCTGAGATCTTTATTACTCCGTAATATGGAAACCTAAATGATTTCAGATGATATCAAGGTGTGCAAGATATTAAGGGACAGATTCATGGATAGATGACTGGGATGAGACTTGTGGATGACCTAGAGGCCTGGCTTTGGTTTGCAAAAGGATTTATTACTCTTGTAGCCTAGGCATAGGATAAAGTCCTCAGATTTTAAACAAATCTCCAATCCGGCACTCTGACAGCTTTAATACGTGGAAAGATAAAGAGCTCAAGACGATAAAAAGTGTAGGACGTCTATTTGTAATTTGATGGACATACGTGAACAAAGCACTGAAATGCAATGGCGATTGGAAGTGCTCAGTAGCTCACTAGCCAATCTCACCTCTCATTTATTGCCAAGCTCAGAGTGCAATGGAATTTTCTTATTGATCACGTCACGTGGACTTAAGCTTTTAGACACAAACGTTTAAAGCATAATTAGAAAATGAAAATCTCCTACAATATCTGTACCTAATCTGATACATTTAGTTTCAGTTTGATGTTGCTTATGTATCTTGAAGTTGTGGTACTTCTGACTAATAGATGAACTTGTAATCCAACCATCACTTTTGAGAGATTATTTTGATAATTTTTGAAGTTGCCTTTTCCCCTTGTCTTTATGTTGATCAATTCCTTGAAGTTCATGGAGTTGTCTACAGTTATTTTTGTTTCCTTGTGGCAGCATTTGGATTGTCATCTAATGCCCCATTTGGGGCCTCATCAGTTTTTGGGCAGAACAGCAATACAAGTAATCCATTCACTGCCAAGCCATTTGGGAGTACAACTACTTTTGGTACACCTACAGGAGGATCTGTATATGGCGGAACTTCAACGGGTGTGTTTGGCCTAAACTCTCCGTCCTTAGGTCAGCAGTCAACATATGGTTCCCCGTCGCCTCCTGCTTTTGGAACTTCAACAGTTGCTTTTGATACTCCTTTGGCCCCTTCTTTTGGGACCTCTTCATCATCTTTTGGTGGTTAGTAATTCATTAAGTTTCTTTTTAAATTTTACTTGTTGCTTGTGTTAATTATTTAGTTGATAGCTCAATAAGTCGTCGTTTCTTTATTCCATAGTTTGGTCATGTTACAGCAGTTCAGCTAGTATTTTGTTTGTATTCAACTCCAAGTTTGTGGGAAAAAACCCCCAAGTTTGAGTTACAGGCTTTTGTTTTGGAAACCAAGGTTGTGCTTGGCCCGATTATAAGGTGCCTGCAAAAGTTCTCATTGTGTCACTGTAGAAGAGATGATTTAATGTTCAATCAATGAAGTTCCATGTACATGCTTTTGGAGAATATGTATTTTTTTTTTTTTTGGCTAATCAAGTGTAATTGGACAATTAGTTGTGATTGTAATGGATAAAGACCCAGTAAAAAAAACCATGACCAGTTTTTTTTTTTTTAACTATCAAAATATTATGGCCAGTTTATTTGTTAAAGACATTGCAGTTAATTTACATATTCTGGTCTACGATGGAAGTGATAGTAGGTAGTACTTTTGTTCTATAAGATTCCATTGGCATTCTTGTTCATCAGAATCTGCTTTTTTCTGAATGCTGTTCTCATGAATTTTCTTTTGACTAATTTTTTTTTTTGTCGCATGTTTGTAGGACCTTCTATATTTGGCGTGAAGCCTCCTTTTGGAGGATTTGCATCAAGCCCCAACCAATCTACCTCATTTGGGAGTGCGTTTGAACAAGCCCAAACTACTATTGGGACCAATCCATTTGGTTCGTCTTCTTCCTTCAGTGCATCAATCCAAAATGCATTTGGCTCCTCATCTACCTCAGGCAGCACACCTGCAACATCTTTTGCATTTGGAACCGGTGGTGCATTCAATGCTGCAAAACCATTGGGACCATCAAGTACCAATGGTTGGGGGGTATCAACTGGTACTGGTCCATCTTTTTTTGGGACTCAAAGTTCCTCTGGTGAGTATTATCTGTAGTACTCAAAGGTTACCCTTTGTGATTGTTTAAAAATCCTTACAATATATAAATATTTTGCAATTATGAGGATCTATAATACCACCCCCTCCGTCCCTAATTAGTGGTCCATCTTTCCATTTTGGGATGTCCCAAATTGTTTGTCCTTTTAAAATGTCAAATTGCAAACTGAGTAATTTTCCAAAACTCTCTTATAATTGGCTAGGACTCTATTCAAAAGTTTGAATAAAGGGGCTACGACGGAAATACATGTGTTTTTGTTTGAATCCAAGTGCAATCATTGGATGTACACCCATAAAAGGTTGGAACTCCCAAAAGGACCACCATTGAGGGATGGAGGGAGTTGTTCTATACTTACATCATTTGTTTGTGCCATTTATGTATTATTAACTTTGGGTAAAAAATGCAGGAGGTCAGTCCACAACCTCAACATTTTCTTTTGGACGTCAACAAAGAGGAAGTAGATTAGCAGCGTACACTGCAACTGCATCTGAAGCAGTTGAAGGCGGCAGTCTGCGGTCCATTTCAGGCATGCACATTAACAAAGACAAAAACCATGAAGAATTGAGGTGGGAAGACTATCAGTCCGGAGACAAAGGTATGCTTTTCCTATCCAGTATCCACTAATTGGTTCATTTGTCTTTCCCTTGCTTTATTACGGACTCTTCTTTCTTGTTTTCTTCGAAATTGCAGGTGGGATGGGAACTGGTGGTTTCACAATTCAGTCAAACTCCTTTGCTCACCCGCCCCCTTCTACATTCACTTCATTACCTTTTAACACATCCCCATCTGTTAACTCTGTGATGACAACATCATCCTCTGCACCTTACCAATTTGTAGCACCACCAATCTCAGCATTTTCCTGGAATCCTACTTCAGGCTTGTATTCTGCTAACACACAACCATCCCCAGTATCTCAGTCTGTTGTGACGCTTCCAGTGACTTCTTCATTTTCAAGCAATGTTCCTCCGGTTGAATTTACCTCTGGCGTGAGTTCTGCCAACACACAACCATCCCCGGTATTGCTGTCTGTTGTGCCGCTTCCACAGACTTCCTCATTTCAAGGCCTTGTTCCTCCGGTTAGTCAACCCAATGTATCCAGTGAATCATCTATGCCTCCTATGGGCAATCAACCTGATCTTAGTCAAACAACTGTAAGTCAGTTTAAGATTGAATAGACTCTCTTACAATATTTTCTATGCATCAACTTGAACAATAATTTCCACATTGACATACTGGAATGCAGCCATTTTTAACCACTCCTTTGCAGCCAACTCAAACAGCTCAGACAGGTGCTTTTGCTAATAGCGAGTTTCCTTGGTCATCAGCAGGTAAATTAGACTTGATTATTCAAGTCTCGTGTCTCCTAGTGGATACTATACTGCATTTTGTAGTTAATTTCAGACAATTGACATTTTCGTTGTTGCTTTGGAAGGTTTAAGTGGATTTGCAGACACCGCAGGAGTTCTTGGACAGAGCATCTTCAGTCTACCGTATGTTTCGTCTCTATCTTTTCATCTCCATTCCTAGATAGTTGGAGTAAAGATGCATCTTTGTTTTTAAAGAGTCCCAATTTTGCCAAGGGACAAATGTGAAGTTTGTTCACATAGGCAATCATGTGTTTCTTTCTCCATGGTTGGGGTTAGTGTGGCTGCAAGCTCAATTGTGATCTCTGTATGGGTCATCAGAATTGGATTTCCTAAGTGTCCCTTCTATGGAGTGGAGCAGTAGAGTTGTAGTGGCAGCTGTAAAGGAGAGGAGTTGTAGCAGCAGTGGTGATGTGGAGGAGATGCGGCAGCGTGGAGCGGAGGAGGAGGAGTAAAGGAGCAGAGGTGAAGATGCGTCGGCGGCAATCAGTGGATCGGCGGCGTGCGTTGGAGTTGTTAGGTTTAGGTTTAGGTGTGGGCTGTTCGTTTTAGGAGTGGGTCAGCCAGTTTGGGCTTGGCCTAGTTTGGTGGCTTTTGGGTGTTTTTCTTGGATTCGGGGCATTTGGGTTTGGGTTTCAAAAATTTGGTAGATTGGGCCAGGCCCATTGGGTCCTGTTGGTGTCTTGCTAACAGGTTTTTTTACGAAAATCGAGAGGTGAAAAGATAGGTTTAGATTTCGCGAGATGAAGGAGCTCAATGCATCTCTACTCCTGTTGTATTGTTACAGGTTTTCATACTCTTAATGAATTGGAAACTTTTTTTGCCGATAAAAAAAAAAAAAGTGTCCCTTATATGGCCTTTGAAGTTTCAACAATCAAGTTGGTTGTCTAACTTCGATACTAATGCACGTAAAATCCTGAATTCAATGATATTTTTAAATTGTTAGCAAAGGTAACTCACTTAAGGTATGTACCTAACGCCAAAATGTGATGTATCATTTTGTACTACGTCACAATGCATACAAACTTAACGCTTAGAACCTAACTAATATCCATGTTTTAAAGGAAGAATCCTATATTTATTTTTCCTCTCCCAATCTACGTTATACTAGGGGACATACAGGAATATTTTGAAATCCTTTGGTTCTGAATCCCATGTTATTTCCACTGCTTTGATATCCATGATTATGTATTCAGGTCTTGTACTCAGAACACTGAGGTAGCGCAGCCAGTACCTTGTCAGCTGTCAATTAGTCACCTTGGTTCCACGCCTCCAATTTGCTATGGGATTTCTAACATGCCTGTAAGTCTTACACTTCTGAATCTTTATTAATAAGACATTATTCTATCGCAAATTTTACTTCTTACTGATGGTTTGTGGACAAAAGACACTGCGCCCTTTTGGCACCTGTAGATTCTATTTATCAGAATTGACACCTTGTGATGTATGCTCTATGTAAGCCCCATGCGCATATCCTTAGGATAGAAATTTGGCAGTGCTAAATCTAATACGTGTTTAAATAATTCTAGCAGTACTAGAAGTATTCTAGAAGGGATGTGAAATGTACAACAAATATTAATAAATGGTTGGTGGAGCTAAATGGAAATATAACATGCGTTTGCAAATTTATGTATGGACAGAGGTAGTTTGATTTTTATTCGTCAAGAGTTTTAATACCGAGGCATGTTGAGTGTGAAAAAAATTCAGAAGTTGCATACCTTTTACCTTCTGTTAGTCTTCTTGTGATAGTTGTCTCTTATGCTGTTAATAATTTTGGTGCATGACACAAACAGGTGCTTGATAAACCTGCTGCTACTGTCAGAGTGTCATCCTTGCTGACATCTCGACACTTGTCTCACAGAAGGATCAGGTTACCAGCCCGAAAATATGATCCTAAAAGTGATGGCCCGAAGGTGAGAAGTAGTAAAAAAACAAGTGGCGTATTGTGGTGTTTCTTTTTTTTCTCTCTTTCCACCAGCAGCCAGATTTCGGTGATTGATTACACTTTACATTAATGCTTCTCTTTGCTGAATGTTTTATACAGGTGCCATTTTTCAGCGACAACGAAGGACTGCCCCCAGCAGCTAAGGGAGGTGCTGTATTTTTTCGAAGGGAGAATCCTAGAGCTTTGGTGGTTCTTCCAGCTGAACAGTGGCCACAGAGGTTTGACACCGAGAAAATGTCTCAACTGGTGCATGCATCTTTGCATGTGTACAAGAATGGTGAGTGCATCTTCTCTGAAGCACGAGAATCTAACAATGTGTTTTGTCACATTTGTATTTTGGAGTATCATACTTCCTATTTTTGCTTTCTGTTTCCTATATATTGCATCTTGGTTTTTGGTAAAAGCACCACTGCACCATCCTCGAACTTTCCTAATGTGTATTTCTGTTCAGGTACAATCTCCGCAGAGGTTTCTGCACCTGCTTTAGTAAATGGTTCTTTGTGTCAGTATGAAGACGGTACGCACTAAGCACTTGTTATCCACTTTTTTTTTAACAGCAAAAAGCACATGTTATTCACTTACTATTTGATGGACTTTTTCCAAAGTCTCTCTCTGTATAGTGAATATATCTTCTTGCTTCCCCACATGGATGGGTTGTGTTGGAGTAGACCTTCTGTCTAACAAGCTTCTTTATTTCTTTACAACAATTTACATTTCAATTGAGGAGCACGTTGCGTGCATCTTTTTGCCTAATCTGCTAGGCTAATGTTCTCAGTTACCACATTCCATTCAGCATTTTTGACTTTTGCTAATTTTCGTCTCCTTTCCAACAATCTCACAGATCATTTGGTTGAAAATACCAAATCCAATCATGAGCGCAAGGAACACGTGACTGATGTGGAGGCATCAATGCCACGACTCAGTTGCTCTGATTACTACACAGAACCTCAAGTCCCTGAGTTGGCGGCAAATGAAAGGGCAGAACCAGGATTCTGCCATCATGTGAAGAATTTCGTGGTGGGACGTCACGGCTATGGAAGCATAACGTTTTTGGGAGAGACGGATGTGAGGCACCTTGATTTGGATTCACATGTCAAGTTTAATAACCGTGAAGTGATGGTATATATGGATGAGAGAGACAAACCACCGGTGGGAGAAGGTCTCAACAAGGCTGCGGAGGTGACTCTTCTCAACGTGAAGTGCATTGATAAGATGGGGAATCGGTATATAAATGGTCCAAAGGTGGATAAATACAGAGAGATGCTAATCAAGAAAGCGAAAGAGCAAGGCGCCGAGTTTGTTTCTTATGATCCTGTGGAAGGGGAGTGGAAATTCAGAGTCCAGCACTTCAGCCGATACGGATTTTGACAGGGTTTTTCTTTTTTGGTGATTTCTGATGCTAAGGATAGATTGGCACCTTTTCTTCTATCAACTTGTTGATTATGTTGGGTTAGAGAGTCTTTGTATCCATGGGAGTGCTTTTCGGACTTCTGGAAAATTTGCTTGGTCCTGTTCTCTTCTCGTTTTGGTTTGGAGTCTGTAAATGATTTTGGGGTTCAATGTAAATGCAGTATAGTTCTTCTGCGAAATAGAATTTATGAAAGCACTTCTTTCTCCAGATGCTCATTTAGATACAACCCTAGGGTTCACCTTCTGGTGGCTCTCAGGTTTGAAAGTCATCAATTTTTTTAGAGCTTATTCACACGCGGCTTTGCTTTGATTGGGCCTCCCACTAATTGACGGTGAGATTCGTCTTGTAATATCAGTTGAAGTGCACGTAAATTGGCCCTGCAACTTCCATTCTAACCGGAGAGGCAGCAACGAACTAATCCCAATAAACTATCCACAAATTAAATAACTAATGTTGGAACTTTGACTGAGGTTTTTTTTTTTTTTTTTGATCCGCAACTTTGACTGAGGTTGTAATTAGATTAAAAGGGATTGGTTTGCTGATAATTAAGTCTAAAATTGATGAAAAGTTTGTTATTGGGGATTTGAGAGAGAATTTGAGTGAGAAAAGAAATAATGGGATTGTTTATTGTACTCCCTCCGTCCCTTTTTAAGTATTCTGCTTCGTAACTCTAACTTATTTAAAAAAAACTTATCATTATACTTTTCACATCAATTTTTTCTTCCACTTTCCCTACTTACCCACCATCATTACACTTTTACTCACTAACTTTTCAAAATGGAATCTGTTTTTAGGGACAAAATAAATAATACACCAACTTTTACCCACTAACTTTACAAAATGGACACTTATTAAGAGACAATCCAAAATGAGAAACTGAACTCTAAATAAAGGACGGAGGGAGTAAGTTTTATGTGATGGTCCATCGATGGGTTTCAGGGTTTGTCTGATGGGGTATGATGAGAGAGGACCGTTGAGGTGCTTGAACATGTTTTCTTGGAAATTAAGTTTTTTTTTTTTTTTATACAAGGGAGATTGTGTTATTTATTTTGTGTAGGATCAATGATGTTTTCAATTCTATGTACTCCCTCCGTCTCAAATTGCTGGTCCCTTTTGAGCAGTCGTGCCACTTAAACAATTATCTATATATTTCACAATTTATAATGTATTCTATGGTTTGAAAATTTTTGTTTAATACAATTAATTGAGTTCTATTAAACAAGATCTATATCGATTATAAAAAGTATTACGTATAAATTTAAAGATATAGATAATTTTTTGAAAGGTCCCAAATAGTAAAAATGAACTAGCAATTTAGGATAGAGGGGGTACTAACTTAGTTTTAAAAAAAATTAAAAAAAAATCCATGTACTTGAAAACATACCCTTTTTTCACCAAATTTTCATGAAACGCACGTGAATGGACAAAAGGATGAGTCCAACAAATATAGATTGAGTTGCACACGCATCACGTGTGCCTAGCATGTAGTGGAGATAAGATCAGTACTTACAAACGCTCGAACCCCTCCTGCCTCCTGGCATGGATAATTTTATTCACTCGAACTATCTGATGGAAGTTCATGACCATGGGATATGATGCAATTTACAAGGTCCAACAGTAGAATGGGTGATGTAGCTTTGAAAAGCTTGATCGTGGTTTTTGCTCTGAGACTTGGCAGAGAATGCTTCCGAATGCTTTTATTATTATCTCTTGCAATTCTCAGCGCTCGGATCATTAGAAGATCGCATATGTTTCCCCAATCCCCAAGCAGGAAGTGACACCTTCGCATGCAAACTCAAATACATACCCTAAAAAGGATCTTCAGATGGTGCAAAATAATTTGAGGGAGTTTAATTTGGTCGACAACAAGCTATCATGATGAGGACGGAATTGAATTAGCTCCTCACGCAACAAGAAACTTACTACGAGCGAAACAGAACTGGTTGAAGCTGGGAGATCGGAAAACACAGATATTTCCATATGGTGGTGGCCGGCCACTTTGAAAAAGGATTGCGACATTGTGTTCTTGATTAAAGACAAAGGGGACTGACACCATAACTCGGCCGGAAGAGATCTCTAGCTGGTCACATTCTAGATCATTTTAGTGCTCTATTACGTGGGGGAACAAACACAAAACTGTGGGTGTGCAAGGTGGGGAGTGCGACATTCCTAATTAATGATGTTTGGTCAAGGATGGAACACAAGCTTACGGTCCTAGTACTTAGACTTTTTAAAGCCGTTTGTATGTCTATAATATATGGGAGCTAGGCTATTATATATCTTGTTAATAGCACATGACATAGCATTTAATTGGGTATCCACTTGCAGAATCAAATCTGATTCTGATATCACAACATTTACTAGCTTGGGTATCCACTTGCAAGATCATATCAGATTTTGAGATCATTGCATTTATTTGGGTGTTGGATAACTAAGAGCAAATCTAGAAAAAATCAAGGAGCAAATCTAAGTTTTCAAACACCAAGTGGGTACAAACACTAAGTAGGTTAGGATCGTAGAGAGAACACAACACAGGATTATAAGTAACTGGAATATTATTTCTCGGACTAGCCTGGATTACATTACGGGGATGTCCTCCTTTTTATAGGGAGGAAAAGGTTGCTTACATCATCTATTGTATCATACAAACAGTAACTACTCATAATTAGATATTACTGTACACGGTGCATATTATTACTCCTACTATTCTAGCCTAGACTATTGTACTGGACTTAAAGTTTACAGACTTTCACTTTCACTTTCACCCCTCTCCGGAAAGAGGACATTATTGTACTCCAATAATATGATACAACAACAAACAGTAATCACCAATAATTTTCAGCCTTGTCACTCTGGATCATCTGAATTGCTTTCTTCATCTCTGTCAGTCAAGTGATACTGGGTCAAAAGATAGCGAATATTTTGGCGCCATTCTTCCGGATAAGCATCATTGAATTTCCAGTTTGCAGACTCATAATGGAGGAGAGATGAGGGAACGTCGGCAGGTGTTAATCCATTGAGTGAACACATTGTTTGAGTCATGACCAGATAATTTCCACTGTGGATCTCAATGCTTGGGGACTCTTGATATGCTGAAAGGAATATAGTGTGATACTCCTTTTTCCAGGTGATAGAACCATCAGGATTAGGAACACATCTGTTGTTGCGAGTTGTCCAAAAAGCAAATTGGAGATCTTCATCTGGACCTGTGGGAACTTGTCTGATCTTTTGCTGCCAGTAGGGTATGCTTCCAAAAAGCAAAAGAAATTTTAAAAAGAAATCTTCTGGGCGTTGGACTTGATTGAACGCCGCATGAGCCAAATAAACCAAGACTGCTGATTTATTAAAACAGACACTTATAGTATACACATCGACTAAATACCATAAGAGGAGAAAGGCTTCTTTTTTAAAATAAAAGGTTTTATGGTAAGAAACTTCAAACTGAGTGAGAAAAGGATAGACAGGATGGAAGGGTAGACCTTTTATGGGACCTTCATCAAGACCATACTTGAAAATACAGAGATGTTGAAGGTTTTGACACATTTGGACACATCTAGAAAGAAGGGTTAACTCTAAAAGATGACACTGAAGGTGGACAGGAAAATTGATCGGATGGAAACAGGAAATCATGGGAAAACAACCAGGAACAAAGGGATGTGGTTTTGTTTTGGAAAACTGTTTGATTTCTTTTTTGAGCCTTGATAAAAAATCAGGGAGGACATTTGTTTTTCCTTTTATGTGAACAGCATCAAAACTCCAATTGGAAAACCAATTTGGCCATCTGAGTAACTGTGCCTTTGGAAGGTGCTTTTGTTTGAACTTGAGCATGCTGGGGAAACTCATCATATCAGTCTCAATTAGGAAATGATGACCGATTAGATGAAATTCAAACTTCTCAATGCTCCTTTTGATTGCCAGAATTTCTTTGTAAGTAGAGTGGTAATGAAGTTCTGCTGGAGAGAATGCATCACTCTTGTATCCACAAATTCTGCGCTTTTGATCTGAATTTTCTTCCAAAAGAACTGCTCCCCAATATAGATCAGAGGCATCTGTTTGAAGGACTCTCTTTCCATCTGAAGGTATGGCTAATGGAGGAAGAGTTTTGGTTAGGGCTTTGAGGTCTTTTACAGCTTTGGTACAAAGGGCTGACCAAGGAGGAGGGGTTTTCTTTAGTAGAGCTGAGAGAGGAGTTCGGTATTGGGCCAGGTTGGGAATAAAATCAGCCATATAGTTAACAATTCCAATGAACTGTTGAACTTGTTTGACTGTGAAATTTTCATCTGAAAAATGGTCAAGTTGGGAGGCTATATGAGGCTGGAGGGTATATTGACCTTTAGAGATATGCATCCCTAAAAAATCAATTTCTGGTTGAGCAAGAAACATCTTTTTCTCTGAAAGCATGATGCCATGGGTTTGGACTAGGGAATGAAAAATTTGTAGTAGGACAACATGAGACTCAATATCTGGGGAAAAAAGTAGGATATCATCTATATAGACAAGGGCTGAGGATAGAATTGGAGCGAATACCCGAATCATGGCCTTTTGAAACAAGGATGGAGCTGTCTTCAATCCAAAAGGCATGACTGACCACTGGAAGTGGTGATCTGGAATGCAGAAACCAGTTTTGGGACGATCATCTGGATGGATACCCAGCTGCCAAAAACCTGCTTTTAGGTCAAACTTTGAGAAAATTTGAGCTTTAGGCAAGTTTGCAAAAAGAACACTTCTCCGAGGAAGAGGGAATTTGTTATCTTGCAAAAAATGATTAAGAGGCTGGTAGTTGATAACCAGGCGAAGCTTTCCTCTTATCTGCTCTGTTCTTTTGTTGACATAAAATGCTTCACGTGCCCATTGAGAGGTTGTGGGCTCAATTAAACCTTCTGATTGAAGTTGCTGAAGTTCTTGAAGAGCAAGCTGGTAGTGTTCTGGGTTCATTCCATGATGGGTAGCTTTGGTGGGGTTGATGTTTTCATTTTTCTTAAAGGGAAGAGAAATGAAGAAATCTGAATTTTTCCAAAGTAGGTTAGAGCATTTGGTGAGGAACTGGGAATGGGATTCAGCACAGGAAGTTTGGATTATGGCTTCTTTAATGGTGGAGAAAGTTTCTATGGAAAAGAGATTTGGTTGGGTGGTCCAGGGTAACAAGTAGTTTTTGTATTTCAAGCCTTTCTTGAGCCAGGAAACTTTGCTGAGATTTTGGAGAATATCAAAGCCTAACAATAAATCTTTCCCTGGAAGATCAGAACCATAGACTTGATGTTTTATGGTGTATCCAGGAAAAAGTTGAATGGAAACAGGCTTACTTATCAGAGTGATAACAAATGTTTCTCCATTGGCTCCTGTAAAGGGTCTGAAACAAGACTGCCAGTAAGACCTGGGGAGAATTGCTGGGTTGAGAATGGAGGCTGCTGCACCAGTATCAAAGAAAGCGATGACTGGTATAGGTTTCTCATATTTTCCAAGCAAGATTTTGACCTTGGCTAAAGGTTGAGCCAGCATGATATTGGGGAACCCAATTGTTTGGACTTCATAAGGGAATGAGTCAGGATCATCAGAAGAGTCATCTGATTCTGCTGAATCGTCTGAGTCATCAAAAGTGAATGCAAGAACTGCTTCATCTGTTGCTTCATCGTCGATGGAAAACAGAGATTCGATATCAGCATCTTCAAAGTCATCATCAACGAGAGCCAAAGAGTTCACCATTTTGTCTCTTGCTGCCTTATTTGGACACTGTTTTGCATAGTGCCCCTTCTTTCCGCATATGTAGCAGCGATCAGACTTTCGCTGCCCTCTGAACTTTTTCTTCTTGAAAAATTTCCATTTTCTCCGGCGTGGGAACTTGCCAGATTTTGGAAACTTTGAAAACTTGCCAGGAGATTGAAACTTCCATTTCTGAAAGTGTTTAGACTTCCGGTATGAAGGACGGCAAGTGCACTTCTTGTCTTTGCATTTTATAGATAGGTCAGGACGATCACATGCTTTACCAAGAAGTTTTCCCTGTTCTTCAAGAGTTCTGAGGAATTTCTGGTGATTGCACAATTTTTCCAAGGCAATCAAAGAGTGCTGGTAAATACCACCAAGAGATGTTGCATTCAGCGTCAATCCTTTTGTCTGAAGTAATCTTGTTGTCTCATTTCCCAATGGTTCTGGAAGGGAATTGAGAAAGGCTTGCTTGAGATTGACATCATCCATGCCGTTGAGAAGATAAAATCTCTGAGACATACGATCATAGTGAGTCTCGAGATCTTTCCTTTTGAATGAACAGCACTTCATGCTAAGATATGCTTCTCGAACAAACTCTTTTGTGTTGTCGTGGTCACCAAGAAACTCAGTATGCAGGACTGAGATGAATTGATCAAGGGTTGGCAATTGTTTGAGCTGCAGCTGTCGGTACTCACCCAGAGCTAAGTACCATTGACGGAGACGGCCGAGGAATTTCGCCGTACACTTAGTAATGACATCACTGAGTGTAGCATTAGGAGAGAGCATAGCAGCTGTGCACCAAGCATGAATCTCATAAAGTTTATCCAACTATTTTGATGGGGGAATGGTGTCAAAAGAGAAACCTTGGGTATGCATATTGGAATGTGAGAAGGAATCAAAGGTAGGAATTTCAGGGGGTGTATCAAACTCAGGACCTTCTTCAATGATGGGATCTTCAACATGTTCTTCTGGGTTTTCAGGGTTCATCATGAAAACAGTAGGAATTGGCATAGAGTTTGTGGATTCAGTATCTGAATCAAACTCAATGGTTGGTTCGGGAGATGGGGTTTCTGGTATAGTGGCTAAGGTATGTAGGAGAGTGGAGATTGGATTTTTAGTAGGGCTAGATGTTGGTTGAACCATTAACTGAGGTGATTTGGAATTTGGGTCAGATGGTTTGGAGGGAGTGGAGGTAGTTGGAGTAGATGTAGATGGTGGAGACGGACTTTGTGGAGGCTGGACAGGTTTTATCTGGGGCTTTGGGAAAGGAAGTTTTGGTGGAGATGGTCTTTTTGGTGGAGGAAGAAAAGCTAATGAGCTCCCAAAAATATTGGACTCACTAAATCCTGAAGTAGGATTTATAGGTAAGGGTTGAGACATTTGAGGATACCCAAACAAACTTTGTTGAGAAGAAGATGTGAACATATCAAACGGGCTTTTTTGTTGAAAATTCTGCTGAGCTTGGAGAGAATGAAGCTGGTTCTGGAGATGCTTCATTTCAGCATCCTTGTGGTAAAAGGCTGCTGAAAATGCTTGGTTGGCATAGGCCATTTGGAGAAGTTCCTGGTGAACATTCTGAATTTTCTGCTGCAAATCTCTGATAAGAAGTTCCAAGGTTGATAACTTCTTATGAACTGCATTCTCCAAATTTTGCTGGGAGTTAGCAATTCTCTGAAGAATTTTGTTCTGAGCCAGAGAATTTGCTGACTGCCAATTTATTGCTGCTTCTGCTGCTGACACTGCTTTGGTACTACCATCAGGGAGAATGGTAGTAGAGTCTGGAATTTTATGCCGATGGGTTGTTCTTTCTTGGGAATTATGAAATTCCAAAGGAGGAAAATCTGCTTCTGTCCAGGAAGGGGGTGAGGTGAACATGAAACATCCACTCGGTTGACTCGACGAACCATCATCAGATGGAGGTTGAGGTGGAGGTGGAGATTTACAAGGAGTGGGAGGTGACGAAGGAGTGGGAGGTGACGAAGGATATATGGGACATGGTTCTTCAGAATCCTCGTCATCTTCTAGGAGACTGTCTTCTAGACAATCATCACAGTCACAGGTATCAAAATAACAATGACCTGTTTCTGGATTTTTGAAATTGAAGACTGGAAGACCACTGGGTTCAAAATATTTAATTGGAGGGCCAGGTCTAGAACCATCCACAAACATGTTAATTCTCGAGGGAAAAATAACAGGATGGGTTGAAGATGAGGCAGAGGTTTCTTTTGGAAAAGTAATTTCCACGGTACCATCAGGTTTAGTGATGAAAGTTGGGTTTGAGGATTGGACAGGTATGGGCTTGTTTTGATTTTTCTCATAAGCTGTAACCCAGGATTCTGGGAGAAGCTTGAGAAGCTCGAGACGGGAAATTTGTCGGGGTACATGGACACAAGAAGCTTGGTGAGGTGCATTTATGGTGAGGAAAAGAGCTTCATCTGTAGATGATGGTAAGGACATGTCAAAAGCATGATTTTGGAGACGGTAGGCCATTTGGTAGTGAAGGGTGGCTGCATATGTGGAGGAGATTTGAGAGGCACCACCAATTTGAACTTGGACCTTCAAGGCGGATAGCAGATGAGGATCTGCTAATGGCATGTTGAAATTGGGGTAGAAGGTAAAAATCACAGTTCCAGCATTTAGAGTAGTTTGAACTGTAGCGATGCATGCGTGCTGATACTGTAAAAACCGGGTATCGACCAGAGCAAGTCTGGATGTAACAGGCAAACCTTTTCTACCATGGAAAGTGACAGCAAGTCGGATTGCTCCAAAGTGAAGATGGGTAAATCCTTGTTGTTGCCAAAGACGAGGCAAATCAACCGGGATTTCCAAAGGTAAAAGTTGTTCAGCTTCAGTTGCTGCTATGAAGCACTGATCAAATTTAGAGGCTTGAACATACTCTTTTACGGAGGTTGGGCGTTTTGTGGAGAAAAGTTGGGTGACGGTCTTTTTTACAGAAGTTTGTGGTCTGACAAAAGCATTATAAGGGTTTAGGAAAGGGAGATCAGTAAGAGGAACCTTACTATCATCAGGTAGGTATTCAAACTCATACAAATATTCTAGATTAGAAGAAGAAGATGAGGAATTTCTACTGGTAGAGGAACATGAAGGGACCAAGGATGACGAAGCAGAGGAGTGGGTGGTAAACAGGTGATTCATTTTTAAGAGTAGAATTCTGGGTTCTCCTTTTCTTCAGTACAACAAACCTTTTTCCTTTTTTCAACGTATAGATCTTCAACTAACTTTGATTAATAAAATTTTGTATACTAGGGTAGATAAACCGAGACACACTGCTCAATAGCCAAAAGTCTCAAGGTACTTTAACCCACTGATACAAAATTCTTTTAACCAAAATAGTTGATGAAGTTTCTGATGTGGAGGATCCTGTGAAGG
Organism: Rhododendron vialii; assembly: GCF_030253575.1. Classification (NCBI taxonomy): domain Eukaryota; kingdom Viridiplantae; phylum Streptophyta; class Magnoliopsida; order Ericales; family Ericaceae; genus Rhododendron; species Rhododendron vialii. The sequence continues at coordinate 26,546,877 of NC_080561.1, forward strand.
CAACCACAGAGCATACGCTTCAAGTTTTTCTTTTAGAAAAGATTTGAAGTAGTTTTGGAAAAGAAGTTCCCAGAAGAGAGTTTAAGCTAGAATGGAAGACATGGCTTTGATACCAAGTTTTCAAACACCAAGTGGGTACAAACACTAAGTAGGTTAGGATCGTAGAGAGAACACAACACAGGATTATAAGTAACTGGAATATTATTTCTCGGACTAGCCTGGATTACATTACGGGGATGTCCTCCTTTTTATAGGGAGGAAAAGGTTGCTTACATCATCTATTGCATCATACAAAGAGTAACTACTCATAATTAGATATTACTGTACACGGTGCATATTATTGCTCCTACTATTCTAGCCTAGACTATTGTACTGGACTTAAAGTTTACAGACTTTCCGCGTATCTATATATGCTAGGGATTTGGTCATAAATGAACAATTAATGTTTGGATTCCTTCCTTCTCATTTTGCCTATAAATATGCATATGTTTAATTTGCACGTATGAGATATCCCCAACCGTAGAGCCGCAAGCAAACTTCTAAGAACATTCAGCTTTGTCCTCCATCTATATTCTCTGAAAAATGCCCGTAAATTTAATATGTACGTAAGAGTCTTGGACAAAGTGTAAGAGTGTTTTATTTGTGGAGCTTTGGATTCTCCTATTTGTGCAGAGTAGGTCCGAACCAGATAATAAATTATCGGGCTGTTTTATCCTAGAGGGGACAAGTCAGAGATTTTCTACTGCACCGGTTTGTTATCGTAGAAGGGTTGAATTTCCTTAAAGCGAGCGAGATTTCCGTGACTCAGGCAATTAATTTGTCCATTGTAATCTTATTTTTGGTGTAAATTGTTGTAATATCACCGACAAAAGGTGTACCGTTTGTCTCTTTCTTGGTTCTGGTCAACAATCAGGCTACAAATTTCTTCATTTCTTCTTGTGGCATTCGTCAAGGAGGTCGACCTCCCCATTGTTTATTCTTATGGCTCAAGGATATTGGTCTATGTTACGATCGTAAGACTCGCGGGAAAGATGATGTGTGAATTTACGTGAATTGGAGAGGTGTGATTAGTTGATGATTAGTGAGGTGAAAGGAGGAGCAATCTTGTGGGGTGAGGGAAGAAGCAAGAGGTATAGAAGAGACAAAGGCAATGTATTCCTTGTCTTTCCGCGTGAGGTATGTAGACACCCCAATTTAGAAATTTCGGACACCTTTTAAGTCCCCAATGATGATAAACAAAGCATGATTTAAACTTTTGGATTGATCTAAACCTTTTGGAGCACTACCCTTCGAAAATCGTAGACAAGTGGCCAATAAGCTTCCCAATAATGAAAATGTGCCTTGAAAGCTTCAAACAATGCTCTTTGTACTCGAAGGAGGGAGGAAACACCTTAGAACTAGGTATGAGAGCACCAAGTGGCACTTAGAATGAGTGAGTACGTGTTTTGGCTATCGTGACACCAATGGTCTTTGGTTTAGTCTGCTTTCAGCCCATTTTTCATAAATTAAACTTCCTTATTTTTATGGTTGGATCCCATCATCTTTTAGTACATTCAAAACCCTCTTTATCGATATATGATATGCCTTAATTCGATTTGAAATGAGGGGGATACAAGAATTTTGCCTAAACGACTTCTTTTTCGACCACCTAAGGGTAAAATCATCATATCTTTCGATGCAAAAAATAGTTTTGATCCAAACTACTTGGGTTAAAAAGTAGACTTTACAAGCTTTCCAACAGTTTGAAAAACACCCAAAACCGAATTCGAGAGTGTCTGGAGCAGCCTCGCGAAGTTCGGCCTGCTGAGCAGTCAACTCTACCGCGCGGTAGACATATGTCCACCGTACAGTACATCCCAACCGACTTAAGTTAAGACAGTTAAAACCTCTACCGTACGGTATAAATCTCCACCGTACGGTACAATAGAAATTAAATTAAAAAAAGAATTTAGTTAAAAGGGTGGGGTTGGGGGCATTTTGGTCTTTCTGGTGGGAGGGGGGTAGGGGGGGCGGACGCAAAAAAAAAATTGAAGAAGCATGATCCCAGGGATCCTGCAAGACGTCCTGTAGGGCAAATCTCTGAACGATCTGAATTCAAATGAAATTTTTTTGGGAAAAAATTGAACTCTTTCCCAGAAAAATTTCATTTGAATCCGGACTGTTAAAAACACTCACCAACGGCTGTGATATGCACCCTGCGGTATAGTGAGTTTTGTTCACCCTCCACTTAAGAGGGTGAACATTATCCTCCTTCCTATTAGTTGAAATGATGTAGACCCCACCACAAAGTGATGTCATGCTTACCAAAAAGTATATTGCATGGTAAGCATGACATCACTTTATGGTGGGATCCACACCATTTCAACCAATAAAAGATAGGGTAATGTTTACCCTATTTTAAGGGGGTGAACAATATTGCACTTGGGTTTCTTGTTCCAATTGCAATATGGATTAAAAGCAATTGCGGCTGAGGTTGGAGTTTCTCTGGAGGAATCCCCAACTACGCTTCAGGATATAAACTGGTTGGCTAAGGCCAACTCCGTCGACGAACAAATCAAGCGTGCTGTTCATGGCGTTTATGCTGCACATATGGTTGGAACTAAGCTATTGGGCATGCCTAAGTTGCCTTAATCTGTCATGCTCGATCAGATTGTTATTTTAGGTTTCGTCCAGCTTCTTCTACTGTCAGTTGATGTCTTTCGATCCATTTCAAACACAATTTAATTTTATAGGATTGGGGAAGGTTATTCTCAAAGCCTCAAATGATTATGTCACATGCGCGCATAACTGTAGAATGAGTTAACGTTGTGGTTTATTTGTCTACATCTACATGATCAAATCCAATGGTCAATTGGTATTAATAACACTATCAGAATGTGAAAATGGACCTTTTTGTTCTACTATTGCACTTTTTTTTTAGAAATTTGACAAAAGATCTTGTGAACAATATACGGAGTAGTTAGTCCATGTTGAACAAACATCCTGGCAGTCAACTCGCACACATCAACAACACTTTTCGTTGCCAAAAGGGCCGGGGTATATACATAACACACAACAACAACAGAATCCATGGGGTATATATTGAGACGAAATTATTTTTTCTCGTCAAAGATAACCATTTTGGTGACGAAAAAATTATTTTCTCACAAAATGGTGACCATGCCATTTGGCAAGGAAATATTTTTTTCGTCTCCAGACTTAACTTTTTTGGCAGCGAAATATATTTTCGTTGCCAAATGGTTATCTTTGGGGAGGAAAATTGTATTTTGTAGCCAAATTTACCTAAGCCTAATCAACAAAAGGTATTTCGTCACAGCAACAATTAATTACCATGTTATTCATGAATAGATATTTATGAGACAAAATTTATTGAAAGGTTGCATATCTTAATTGAAAACATAACAAATAAAAAATAATAGATTTCCTCTTAGTTATCACATTTGACAACAACAAAATTAAAAAGTACCAAAATTAAATATTAATGTAACGCCCCGCTATTTTCTATAAATAAATTCTAAAATATATTTTATTTCAAACACTTCTAGGCCCTATTTTCTCCATAGATAAATTACATTACCACAATAATCTTAAGTCGCCTTCTAAATAATCTTCTACATGCTCCAAAATTATCAACTCTTCCAAGACCTCTCCAAATTAATCCTTATATGCTCCAATTCAATTTCCACTAATCCGGCTTCACACCTGAAATAGAAATTACCGGGAAGTATATGATACAACAGAATAACAAAGCTCATAAGTGGAATCAATAAACGATAATCGACCATCAAGTCGAAGCAACAATCACAAGGAATCTCATACCATGTCCTTCTCAGTACATGACCAGTGACACTCCCCCAATACCTTCCTCACCGAGTCATCCTCGACCCATTCTGGCTATTGGACAGGCTATTGGTACATGAGTTCACTCGATCCCTGTACTAAACAATTATATAGTACTCAGCCAACAACATCATATTCGATACCAATTATTCCACTTTCTAACAATATTCCACATGAGTGAACAAATATCATGAGATAATCAAAAGGAGTACAAAATTGAGAGTGAAAAAAGGATTCCGGAAGTGGGAAGCATATCGTATACTCCTCGGATTACCTCAAATATGACAGGCCATTTTGTCCATGAATCAATGCCTTAAAATATTTTTTCACCTTCCAACTAAATACACCATTAGCTCACCAATCCAAAACATCACTAGCTATTTATAAAATAAACTCTCAAGTTCTTTTTTTTCTCTCTCTCTCTCTCTCTCTCTCTCTCTCTCTCTCTCTCTCTCTCTCTCTCTCTCTCTCTCTCTCTCTCTCTCTCTCTCTCTCTCTCTCTCTCTCTCAGCTAACAATTGGAATGAAAAGTGAGTATGTGGAGAGGAGGAAAGGAGGCTTGCCTATTTATACTAATAACAAGAAGAATCTAGATCACATCTAGAGATCAAATCAAATCTAATAAAATCTAAAGCAAATCTTATATAATCTAAGAAAATCCAAGTATATCTAATAATATCTAATCAAATCTTATAAAATCCAATAAAATCTATATAATATATAACAAAATCTTTATAATATAAAATCCAATCAAATCTTAATATATCTAAGTATATCTTAGGATATCTAATCATATCGTATCCTAATCATATCATATCTAATAAAATCCAATGAAATTTTATCCTAGATTTTTAGGATCACGGACCGAAGGCTAGGGTTTTATAATAGTTGAATACAAGGATATCAAGGTTTAAGATATGAAAAGAATAAAAATAAAAATCCTATGATATCGAAGGGTTTTTAATAGCTAGCTCCTAGAGTTAAATTATAATACAATTACTTTAATAAATGATAAAATAATTTTTAGTAAAAGAATTATAAAAAAATATTTAAAAAAATTGACGTGAAAATTCGGGTCATTACTATTAAACATATACGCTATATATTAGATATTTTCAGTATGTATATCAAAATGTGTGTGTGGTGTTGTTGGCTGAAGGCTTGCATGTGTAAGTTTGGTTGAGCAGAATGCCAAGGTTCAAAGATTAGGAGACCTAAGAAAGCAGAATTATTTTTTCCATATGCATGTGAAACGCCTTAGGCGAGGAAATCCAAAATTGTCACATTTGGCTGCGAGGAATTTTGTCCCATCCGAAAGGAATATTTGGCGACGAATTTTTTCCGCCCTAGTGTCTTTTTGGGGACAGACGAAAATTCACTAGGAGACAAAATTTGATGTTTTAGAGACGAAAATAATTCCTCACCTATTACTTGATTTCTTGTAGTGAATTACTCCATTCGTCCCTTATTTATAGTTCGGTATTTCATTTTGGGCTGTCCCTTAATAAGTGTCCATTTTGTAAAGTTAGAAGGTAAAAGTTGGTGAATTATCTATTTTGTCCCTAAAAGTATATTCCATTTTAAAAAATAAGTGAGTAAAAATGTAATGATGATAGGTAAGTAGGGAAAGTGGAGGAAAAAATTGATGTGAAAAGTATAATGATTATGTCTTTTTAATAAATTGGAATTACGAAGCAGGACACTTAAAAAGAGACGGAGGGAGTACAAGTTACCTGAGCAATAGGTATATAACCCCAGAAATCGAAAGGAAAAAAACCAAATCCAAGCATAACTCTTTCTTGTTCGAGCAAATCCTAAATCTAGAGGTGACAATCTCAATTCATATTTTTTAATCCGTCTAAATCCGTCCACTTATGATCTAACCCAACTCAACCTGCTCATATTATATAATGGATTGAATCCATATCAATCCATACTTATATAGATTTAAGTGAGTTGAAAATGGGTCTAATATGGGCCAGACTTAAAAGACCCAAAATGTGTTTTTATTGGAAGCATGTTAGTTGTGATTGCAAGAAAAGGCTGTTAGGCTTCCTCTCGTTGAAGAAGTTCGAACCGTTCTTTTTTCTTTTTCTTGGGGGAATTGCTGTTCAGTGGGGGTTGGGACAATTTATGCCTAATTCATGGGACACTTTTTCCAAATTGTCCAGCCATGGAAAGGAAAAGAATAATTCCCTGAAGACAAAAATACCCCTCTCTATTGTAATACACACTCAGGGAGCAATGAACACACATTCAAAGAGCAATGTACACACACTCAAGGAGTAGTATTATATGATTGAAAGTGCAATATTATGTGATTAAAAGAGCAGTGAAGTTACGTCCAACGATTCCCAAGTCAATGAATTTCCACCAATACCTTATGTACATGATGCCGTTTTGGATTTTTTTTTTGTGTTGAAACATTTGGTTTTATCATTCTCTTAGAACTCTTCAACGAGAGCTCTAGAGCTAAAAATTAATTATGATTCTTTAGGATAAAATGATCAGAAAAATAAAATCTTTGCACCAGTTCAACCGGATTGAAAATCGAAACACTTAATTTTTTCATTTGGTTTTATGGTTCTCTTAGGGCTTTTCAACGAGAGCCCTACAATTAAAATTTAATTATGATCCTTTAAAATAAAATAATAAAAAAAATAAAATATTTGCATCGGTTTAAAATGATTGAAAAATTGAAACACTTAATTTTTTCATTTGGTTTTATTGTTCTCTTAAGGCTTTTCAACGAGAGCTCTACAGTTAAAAATTAATTATGATCCTTTAAGATAAAATTATAAGAAAAATAAAATCTTTGCATCGGTTCAAAATGATTGAAAAATTGGAACACTTAATTTTTTCATTTGGTTTTATTGTTCACTTAGGGCTTTTCAACAAGAGCCCTACAATTAAAAATTAATTATGATCCTTTAAGATAAAATGATAAGAAAAATAAGATCTTTGCACCGGTTCAAAATGATTGAAAAATTGAAACACTTAATTTTTTTCATTTGGTTTTATGGTTCTTTTAGGACTCTTCAACCAGAGCCCTAGAGTTAAAATTAAATTATGATCTTTTAAGATAAAATGATTAGAAAAATAAAATCAAATTTTTTCTTAAATGATCATAATTAGGTTTTAGCTCTAGGGCTCTCGTTGAAAAGCCCTAAGAGAACCACAAACCAAATGAAAAAATTAAGTGTTCTAATTTTTAATCCGTTTGAACCAGTGCAAAGATCTTATTTTTCTGATCATTTTATCAAAAAGGATCATAATTAATTTTTAACTTTAGGACTCTCGTTGAAGAACTCTAAAAGAAGGATAAAACTAAATGTTTTAACAACAACAACAAAAAAATCCAATCCCAGATTCAACTTAAATCCATAAAAGGGGCAATTTAGATTCATAGAATGGGCAATTTAGGTCCAAACTTAGATTCAACTATATATCGACTCATGATCTTATACAAGGGGCAACTTAGATTCATAGAATGGACAACTTAAATCCATGGAAGGGGCAACTTAAATTCATAGAATGGGCAATTTAGGTCCAAACCCAGATTTAACTACATATCGACTCATGATCTCATACAAGGGACAACTTAGGTTCATAGAAAGGGTAACTTAAGTTTATAGAAGGGGCAACTTAGGTCCAAACCCAGATTCAATTTAGGTACATAAAAGGGGCAACTTAGATTCATAGAAGAGGTAACTTAGGTCCAAACCCAGATTCAACTACATATCAACTCATAATCTCATACAATGGGCAACTTAGGTTCATAGAAGGAGCAACTTAAATTTATATAAGGGGCAACTTAGGTCCATAAAAGGGGCAACTTGGATCCAAACCCAGATTCAACTACAAATTGACTCCATGTATGGGGAATTTCTTTTTCTCCGTTTCATGTATTGGGAATTTTGTTTTCTCCGTTTCATTTATGTGCAATTTCACAAAAACTTGAGGGCATAATAGTCATTTTAGGTGGCCCTTTCCATGTATTGGCAATTTCTTTTCTCCTTTTCATGTCTAGATGAATTTGGAAAAAAGTGGTCCATGAGTTTGGCATTATTTGCCCTTCTTACCACTGTCTGGTAATTCCCCCTTTCTCTTTTTTCTTCTTCTTTTTTATTTTAATCTTTTCGAACCGTTCTCTATCACAGCTTCCGCGGCATGCTTTCTACTCTCTCTCAGTTTTCCTTTCTCTTTCTTTTTACCACCATCTTATATGGAGTATGGAGAGTGGGTTTGATTAAAAAGTCAAAATGACTTTTTTTGTCTTTATTTAATTTTTTTTCATATTTATTAATTTTGCGTCAAATTTTGTGATTTATTGATTCATCTTGTCGAGAAGAATCAAAAAAGAAATTTTTTTTTAATCGGAATTCATTATTTTTTTAAAAAGACAAAAAAATAAGTATAAAAGATGGTATGTTTTACTTATTTTTGTCTTTATTAAAAAACTTATGAGTTTCGATAAGAATTTCTTACTTTTTAAATTTCTCTTAACGAGACGAATTAATAAGTCACAAAAGTTTGACACAAAACGAACAAATGCAAAAAAAAAATTGAATAAAAACAAAAAAAATACTTGACTTTTTAATCCAAATCCACCCGAAGTATATTATAGGAGTATCGATCATTAATTAATCCCTCTAGAAAAGTTTATGAGTTTCGATAAGAATTTCTTACTTTTTAAATTTCTTTCAACGAGACGAATTAATAAGTCACAAAAGTTTGACACAAAACGAATAAATGCAAAAAAAAAAAATTGAATAAAGACAAAAAAAAATACTTGACTTTTTAATCTAAATCCACCCGAAGTATATTATAGGGGTATCGATCATTAATCCCTCTAGAATAATAAAAGTATAGTATTAAGTCATCAATGGATCCGAATAATAAAAGTATAGAATTAAAAGGCCCATTTAAACTTTCGGCAAGTTACGTCACCTTTTATCGAGTTACGTCATCTTCTAAATAACAATTCATATATTCCTTTTTTTCTCCTTTTGTTGATCAAAGAATATATATATAGAGGAATTTTCAAGTGAGGGATCCCTCATTTTGTTAAAATGGGAGACTTTCATTTTCCGATCAAATTTTGAAAATCCGAACCGTTCAATGTATGCAGAACGTAATTTTAAGGGTCCTGTAAAGAAATCAGCAAAAAAAATGACCGGGAAGGGCGTCATCCGAGCAGTTTTTTTTGAACCGTTCAATGAAAACTGCTCGAATGAAGTCCTTCCCGGTCATTTTTTTTGCTGATTTCTCACGATGACCCTTAAAATCACGTTCTGATCACTTTGAGCGGCTCGGATCATCGAAATTCAATCGGTAAGGGGAGTCCCGCATTTTAATAAAATGAGGTATCCCTCACGGGAACCTAACTCTCTATATATATATATATATATATTCCTGGAGGATATCCAACGAAAAGCACTACGCATTCAAGAGATTGGCAAAATTCTCCTCTATGCCAAAATATATGCATATATAATCCTTTGCGGTCAGGTGGTTCCATAGCGAGGGCGGACCCACGTGGAGGCCCATGAGGTCACGTGCCCCCAAGCATTTTTAAAAATAATAATAATAAAATAAAAAATTGATATAAATTTGTAAAAGTTTCTTAGATTGATACTCCCTCCGTCCCTTTTTAAGTGTCCTGCTTCGTAACTCCAACTTATTAAAAAGACATCATCATTATACCTTTCACATCAATTTTTTCCTTCACTTTCCCTACTTACCCATCATCATTACACTTTTACTCACTAACTTTTCAAAATGGAATCTACTTTTAGGGGCAAAATGGAAAATTCACCAACTTTTACCCACTAACTTTACAAAATGGACACTTATTAAGGGACAGCCCAAAATGAAATACTGGACTCTAAAATAGGGACGGAAGGAGTACTAATTAGTAGTGTGGTGGAGTGGTTATGTATGTTGTGAAAAGTTCTATGCAACTCAGGTTCAATTCCCAGGTATGCTAATGCATGAGGTTTTTTTGTTTTTTTCTATTTTTGTTCTTTCTTTCCTTTATTTTTTCATTATTGTTCTGTTTCTTTCCTTTATTTTTTTCATTTTTTATTTTTTCATTTTTGTTCTACCTATTTCCTTTATTTCTCTATTTTTGTTCTACCTCTTTTTTTTATTTCTCTATTTTTGTCCTATCTCTGTGTGTTTTCCTCGATATCCAAAATATTATGAAAATCAAATTACTAAATTCTTTAGTTTACTTTCTATTAATTTTATGGTTGTCACCACGATAGTTGAAAGAGTATTTTCAAACATGAAAATTATCAAAAATCGGTTGCGGAATAGAATGAGTATATACAATATTCAATTATTGAGCGATAATTTAGTGGTATATATACAAAGAAATATTTTTTAAAATTGTAAATAATAGGTGCCCCTAGTATATGGAAATTCTGGGTCTGCCACTGTCCAAAGCCATTGAAGCAACCACAAATTCAACCTATACTGGTGAAGGGCGGAAGAAAAGGAAAAAAAAAAAAAAAGGAAACGGGTTGGATTGGGTCGGGTTTGGATATGGCCTAACCCATATTCAATCCGATCTGTTTAAACCCACTTACCATTGACCTGTTTTAACATGGTCATATTCAATCTGTGACCCGTTTCAACCATTCCAAACCTGCTCGTTTGCCACTTCTACGGCTAAACCTAACAGTCGAACTTAGATACTCTTATCAAGTCGTAATTTCGGAAAACTACTTTCATGTGATGCTCGGGGTTTGTCAATAATAATATAAATGCAAATTCACATATGGGAACAAATCTAACTTTTTGACAAAACGGATCAGTACGTTATCAACATTCTCTTTTTCCCTTTTTCTCCCGTCAGTATGAATTGTTTCAAAAGTTTTAGGCCCCGTTCCAGAACTCAAAAAAAGCCCTTATTTTTTAAGAAGGCAATTTCAAGCTAAAAAATGAGGGATTTATTGAAATATAAAAATATGCACTATGGATCTTGTTTGAAATATCTCATTGAGATCTTTTATACGATGCAAAAAAAATTGAAAATTTATTTTTCATTTACATTATTTTTTAGTTTGAAAATGTGAAATAAGCTACTTATTTTTTAAGAAAATTTCTGGAACGGGGCCTAACTCTGACAACAAATCTAAACTATCCATATATCGGAAGAATTATCATTTTTTAAAGCTCAATTTGTTTTAACGTAAAATATTTTTTATTAAAATATTTTATCCATTATCTGCCGCTAGAAAAAGGAGGATTTACTATTATGGACTTGAAAATATTTTGCACCAAAAAGAGGTAAAAATGTTTTCCTCTATTTTTTCCGTAAGTCGTTTTCGTTTTTCACGGCACCCTGTATGGTCCCACATTCAAAACACGTATCTCATCCCTTCTCCCAAAACATTCATGAGATCTCTCATTAATTAGTATGTCTTGTTCTAAGGATTTACTGTACTATTATGGACTTGCAATTTTTTTCTTCAAATTCCAGTCTTCATATGGTCTGTGAACAGTTGATGTTTTCAGTTTGCAAAAATAACTGTAATCGATAGAGTGATTATCTCCCTCCCTCTTTGGCAGCAAAAGGCGTTTACATTTTGCCTCGATGAAGCTTTTAGGTAGATGTAGTCTTCTTGTCTCACATATTACGTACATAGCTACCGAATCTAAATTAGGGAGGTAAGGATTTCCGAACAGTAAAGTGATAACTGAAACACAATGATGAGCTTCACAAGGCGCAATTCTTGGGTCCATTCCATAAAAGAACAAGTATCGTGAATCCTGGACTAACTGGAAAAGAGTGTGATAAATTGTGAATTGTTGAACTGACTACCAAGTATAAAGTTCAAATAAAAATATGAATAATGGAATGGGTCGTAGTATATTTGGCAAGGAGTGATCCCATTCAAATCATAGTCACTGGTTAATTTGGTATTATTGGTTGGGTTATTCTTTGATGAGCTTTTATAGGATGGTAAACGTTATATTTTTTTTGAATGTTGGAGGTTTTAAAATGTTTGGGGTTTCTATATCTAACTTAAAATAATTAATAGGTTAGTACATAACCTTCATGTGTTGAAAGTTATTTTGACAACATAGGAAACCAACTGTTTTGAAAAAAAGATTTCATGTGCCAACCAAACATCATAAAATAAAAGTTTAAAATTTGTTTTTTAAAAGAATATTTTACATCGAAATAAACGGAGCCTACCAATTAACATTGAAGCTTAAGACAATTTTGTCAAGACTATCACCGTCCAATGATTTTATAAAGCAAATTAATAAATGCTCATAGCCTCCTTATCTAAGTAAAAGAACAAAAAGTAGAAAATCAACCTAATGGGTATGTGTGTGTATGTATGAGTTCTCTTCAGGTAAGGGCGTCCTCATTTTAAATAAAATGCGGACGTTCCCTTTTCTCCCTTTTTTCGATCAAATTTTGATGATCCGAGCCGCTCAATGTGTTTAGAACGTAATTTTAATGGTACTCGCGAGAAATCAGCAAAAAAATGACCGGAAAGGGCTTGATTTGAGCAATTTTTATTTGAACCGTTCGATAAAATACAAACAAAAACTGCTCGGATCAAGCCCTTTCCGATATGTTTTTTTTGCTAATTTCTCTAACACACCCCTTAAAATCATGTTTTAAATACATTGAGCTGCTTGGATCATCGAAATTTAATCGGAAAATGGACGTCCTTAACTTAATACAGTAAGAACCCCCCTACTTGAAATTTTGTGTGTGTATATATATATACACACACATACACTTTTATGCATGTGGACTAGAATTTGAGGCCTTTCCTAAAGTGGAGGCCGCCCTAGTGGCCTAAGGCATGAGCCGCTCTAGCACCACGGTAGCGACTAGCGAGTAAAAGCGCCAGCTGCAAGACCCCTGGTCGGAGTTCAGTATACTTGTGATTCCAAGATTGCAAGGGACAGATTTTTCAGCTCGTATGATTCACTTTTCAATACGAGATAAAAGATTCAGAATGTATTGGATTACCAGATCGGATATCAAATTTTTTCGAATATGAATCCTAATAAATATAAATGGATTAACGGAAATCGAAATCGATCCATTAAAAGGCCTAGTTCCCACCACTACCTTCTAGACAATCCTTACCCTACCCACAAAGCCTAACCATCAATAGCTAGCACACTAACCGATCCCCCAAAGGCAAACTCAACAGTCTAACACCGTCACAATTACTTAATTTAATTAGAGCATATGGATTCTCACTACTGTTTGACTACATAGCTAGCACGCAAATAGTCGCTTCCATCTTCCAAGGTTGCGTTCTCGAGATTCGAGACCGCCATTCTCCAGACATTTCAAAATTCCAGTAATTGTATTGATGAGTTCTAGTAGTTAGTGTAGTAGTAGAAAATACTCCTTTAACCAACGAAACCATAGTCTGCGAAGCATTTAATCAATATCTTTTTGACTACAGGATATTCGGGCCAATTTATGTGCACATCGACTCATTCCTAGAGATCCAATTCCACTGTCAAATAGCAAAAGTTCAATTAAAGCAAAGATAAAACCTCGACTGAATTAACTAAATGAAAATTGATAGCAGTTGAAATATTTCGAACTTGAAATCTTGAAACAAATTTGTAAGTTCTATATCTTGGCCGCCCGGCTAATCCATTATGAATTTTTTAATCGATATCATACGGTGTCCTCGTCCTTCGCAGCAGGAACATTTGCGTTGAGCGGACGCGTATGCTTAGGAATATAGATTCTTTTATTAGTCTTGAAGGCTCCAAGAAGTAGTAAACGCTCTATATGGAGTAGTTTAGAAGAATACAGTAATAATTTTGACCAAATTTGGGTACTAGATGAGATTAAATGCACATGCATGCACTAGTCACGCGTTTTACTGTTATTTAAGGATTAAGGTGCCACATCCAACAAAACACTAAACACAACTCCAAGAGCGTGGCCAAGTAGTCTCGACCTGATATTTAGTTATTTGTTTTATCCTAAGATTTCAGATTTGACTCCCCTTGTCAACAGCTTTTTGGGCCACCTCACCCCTACGTGTAAGCATGTGAAACGGTTGTGGAAAAAACCGCAGGAGTGAGTCCGAAATGCGCACAAGCTAGCTCGGAATACCTTGCATTACCACACACACAAAAAAAACATCGATCTAACACATGCGCAACACATACGGAAATGATCGCATAATATTGACGAAAGTTGAAGCTATCTTCATATTTATTTGGGTTCCGTAGGTAGGCCGGCCTTGAATTTTTTTGGGAGCCTGGACGAATCTTCAAATAGAGCCTTTAACAGTTTCAAGAAATAAATTTCAACAAGATACATGTTAACTTTCAAAAATATAAGAAAATCTTGAATGGAAAAAACACAAAAAATCACTTAGCATTAGAAGATTTTAAAATTCCAAATTGTAAGAATAAAAAGGAAATGCTAGGTCCAAAGAAAATTTACTCCGAAAGTACCCCGAAAACAGCAATCAATGGTTGAGAATCACTTTGATAATTGTGTTACACACATCAAAGTGAATCTCAACTACTAATTGATCTTTTCGGAGTAGTTTCGGAGTAATTTTTCTTTGTCCCTAGCATTTCTGTACCCATAATTAATATAAGACCAAATAAGAGTACCACTATTGGTACCGATAGAATGTATATAAATGGTGAACCTACCTACACGTGGCGTTCACTCTGGATCCTGCACAGTCGATCCAATTTGTTCAATAATTTTAAAATAAAAAATTGAGTGGGCCAACGAAAAATCAGATAATCCAATATGTGTATGTATTCGATTCAATCTCCTATTTTCCGTATCTAGCTGAGAAAAGTCGAAGTCTAGCTGGAGCTAGCTAGCGCGTTAATGTCAAAATGTAACCGGTGCGGTGCCCCTCCTTCACGCGGCGGCTCTTTAATTAATCAATAAGTCTAAGTACACTGCATGACTGCATCCAACCACTGCACCATTCACTACATATTTTGTAAGGCTCATTTTGGGTTTCAAAAAAATACAAAAAAATATTCATAAATTTTAAAATAATATATTATAAGGCCTTGTAAAAAATCAGCTCCAACAAATATCGGTAAGTATTATTTCTTGATTCGTAGGGGCGAAACTGTGCAATTAAACAGTTTCGTCACTACAAATCAAGAAATAATACTTACCGATATTCTTTGAAGCTGATTTTTTACAGGGCCCCATAAAATATAATTCTAAAATTTATGGACATTTTTCTGTATTTTTTTGGGAGCCGAGGTGAGTCTCATAAAAAATATAGTGGATGGTGTAGTTGATGGATGGTAGTGTATGTAGCATCTCTCATAATTAATTTAATTTATCTCACGTTGATTACCGAGATCTAAGTAGGACAACCTACTGTGAATAAATTTTTACTGTCTTTTAAAATATAGCCAAAAGTCTATGCTAACCGCCTAATATTTACTGCTCTCTCCGTCAGTCTCAATTTACCATAAAAAAAAGTATTTTTAATAGTAGAGATTTTAAAGATCCTTCCGATATAGGAAAATGTCAAACAGTGAGCGTAGCACTAGCAC
The DNA here is from genome assembly GCF_030253575.1 of Rhododendron vialii. Lineage (NCBI taxonomy): Eukaryota > Viridiplantae > Streptophyta > Magnoliopsida > Ericales > Ericaceae > Rhododendron > Rhododendron vialii. The sequence continues at coordinate 26,562,270 of NC_080561.1, forward strand.
TGTTGTATATGTAGAGTCAGTGACAAAACGATCCCCCATCCCCCGATAAGGAAATTTGGGTCAACTTTACCGAATTAACAACTCTTACTAAAATTATTACTACTAATAACTAAAAAATTCCTTCATTTACATATTAAACTAGGTCATGAATTTAATTATCAAAACCTGTTCGAAGTTAGAACGTAGCTGCACCAATGGGCAATTACCAACTAGAAATGTTTTTATTTCTGTACTTGTAACTTACATTAACCCTTTATTTTAGACTTTTTGATTTTTCTAGTAAATATGTACACAATTGAAAGAACCCACAACTTCTCCTTTTCTTTTTTTGATCGGTCAATACTTCTCATTAAGTGGTATTTTGTAGCAACAATTAATTATTCATAAAGACTGGGAATTTTTAAAGTTTAGTGATGTAACGACCCTGATTTTTGGTAAATAAAAATTTCGTTAAATATATGAATTTTATTTTAAATACTTGGTATTACTTTTAAAATTCCGTTTTAATTTCTAATAATCCGTTATAATTAGATTTTAGTCCTTTAAAATTATATTTCTTGACTAGAAATCCTACATGGCAAGTAAAGTTAGTTTCTAACTAATTAGTTGGAGAAATCAAACTATCAATCCATTTAGTTGTAATTCCCTAACCCTAGATGGACCTTTTTAACTGTCTTTGAGCCTTATGAACCCCTCCCACCCCTAATTGAACCCTTAGACCTCTAGTAGTAATCATTATACTCCATGTCTAGTCATTTCAACTTTAGTCATCATCAATATTCCTTTACCCATTGGATAATATTTGCTAGGGGAATTTCTATCCCTTGGGCAATAGGACATTTGACTTGCCAATGTATATATAACTTTGACTAGACAAGTCATAAGCCATCATTTTGCTTCCAAAAGTAGTTAACCTAGCCATGCCATGCATGCAAGCCTAAAGTATAGCCATAAGTCTAATTATTCTAGAGTTACTTTCCTAGATGCATATATATACTTATATATATGTATATATGTACTTCATAAGCTATATTATACATACCTATATAAGCCTATACATGCATAGGTGCATTTCCTAGGAAAATCTTAATCATTTTTCTTCCATTGAGTTATTACTTGAAAGCTCTCCAAGATCTTTCTCTAGCCTTAGTAAGCCTACTTGGTACCTAAGTGTACATATATATATATACACACACACATATACACACATGAGTAGTACATAGTACGAGAGAGAGAGAGAGAGAGAGCGAGGGAGATGGAGTGAGGTGTGTGTTGTGTTTTGTACACTCACACAAGCAACCTTTAGCCCATAAGCCTATTACCTACATGACAACCTATGACTAGACCACTTTAAGTATAATCCTAGCCATTATTATGTTCTTTCTTGCAAGCAACATCAACCTAGGACAAGACTAGTCAAAAATCCTTCATAATAACCTAGGATTTGGCCTAAAATTGGATTGACAAGTGAGGGAAGGCTAGGATCTTGATTGAAATGCTTGATTTGACCATACAATGGAGCAAATCCATGGGAGAGAGAGAGAGAGATGGCCGGCCAAGGAGAGGGAGAGAGAAAGCCAAGAATTTTGTTATAAATAGGCCCCTCTCTTGCCATTTCAACGCACACCTTCATCCTTCAACTTCTCTCTCTAGAATCCTTGTGTTCTTACTTTGTTTTTCCTAGTTCTTCCTTGTTCTTGAATTCTTCCTAAGTTCTTCAAGAAATTCATTCTAGGCCGCCACTAAACCGCCACTAAACCACCCTTCGATCCATAAAGTTTAAGTAGTTTAGTCAAGATCTAGTTTCGAGAGAAACCTTTCTCTTTCGAAGCTACCGAAGGCCAACCGTAGAAAGTTACTCTGCCCGACGTACACATTCTCTCCGTAGTCGCCACTACCGCCAAGAAGAAAGGTAGAGTCCCATATACATTATCTCTAAGTATATGTAGAGTCTCATATACGCTATCTCTAAGTATACGTAGAGTCTCTTTGTCCACCAACTCCAAGTATATTGTATAACCGTATGTTGGAAGTATAAGTAGATTCTCCGTATATAAGGTTATCTATTGCTTGAAATGCATGATAGTTAATAACTTATTTTCGCTAATGGAAGCATGAACATGTTGGAATAATCGACCTTTACCCTAATAAACACATGTGTTGTCTTGAATTTCCCACAAAGGAAGAAAGAACGGTTTTGCAAAAGATAAGACTTTATCGTTGATAGAAGTATTCATATTTTGATCTTTAGATGATTATGAGCATGTGTTATGAATTGTTTGCATTACTTGTCTTGTTGTAAAGTATAAGTGATTTTCACTCCAAAAGCCGTACATGTGGCGTTATGCTTTAGGTAGTGATTTGAGCATGATTCGTAATATAGAGTTGGATGATATTGCTAGTTTAGTTTCAAGATTACAATGAATGATTTATGATTACATATGTGAAAAGTCCTACCGCGGAGTCGTTGCATGAAAACGAGACACAGAAATCTAGAAAGTAGAAACATGGCACCTAGGGTGTGTTAATGGTAACGTATGTTTTGAAACTGCAATGTGGCCGGACATGGTAGCCCATTGTGTGTAAGAAAACCCGCAATGTGGCCGGACTTGGTAGCCATTGTGTGGATTTATGGAAATCGCAACGTGGCCGGACTTGGTAGTCTGTTGTGTGAATGAAAACTCTCAATGTGGCCGAACTTGGTAGCCCATTGCGTGGATTGTGAAAACCACAATGAGACCGAACTTGGTAGCCCATTGTGAAGATTGTCAATGGAGCCGAACGTGATAGCCCCATTGGTAATATGGCTTGGTTATCCACGGAGAGGAGCCAATGCAAAGTTTTGTGTGCCAATGGGAACCCGGTGCGACGAAACCATTGTGAGGATACTCGAGAGATCGGAACGGCGGAACCGAGGTTGGGTGTGTTAAAACGATTTTGGAAGTATTGATTTGGTAAATGAAAGGTGAAACTAGTGACACGATCTACGAAATGTTGCGTAGGAGAAACTCAGAAATCATGGACACCAATGATATGTAGTTGATTAGCGAATATGGATGTGTCATTGTTAACTGTTTTTGTTAGATATGCATGTACTTCGTGGAAATCGTTAATATTATGATCTAATGTGTGTAAGTTAAAGGGTTAGTGTGTATGAATTATTCTATTGAGCTCTCGTAACTCATGGTGGTGACCCTGACATATTATACTGGCGGCGAAGCTGGTATAATGTGTCAGACTTTGTAGATGATCAAGGTGAGCTGTACACCTTGGAGGCTTTTAGAGTTGAAGAGCTGGCTAGGATGGAAGAGCAGACGGAGCTGTAGATAGGAACCCTAGTTTTCCTCCCTTTGTAATGAAAATACTCTTATGGAGGTCGTGATGTAATAAATAGTCAGACTCTATTTATTTTTCAATGAAATTTTCCATTTAACGTTCTTAAAATTCGGGACGTTACAAATGAATTTATTAATTTAGTAACTTCTCATCAGAATTGTTAATTTGCTAATATTGAACAAATTCGAAACGGAAATGATACTCACACAACCGTTGTGTGTGTTGTGTAATCAATTCTGACCGTTCAGATGTGTTTGGATGCTCTAGATTTTAAAAAAACTCTTCCAATGAAAAGTTTAACTCTTCCAAGCAAAAATTTGAACGAATCTTGACCATTTATTACAATAATGGACGGATGAAGATTGGTTGTGCTTGATATTTTGCACAATCGTTGTGCATGTAGCATCTTTGCATTTGAAATAAGTTCATAAAGAACTAGAAAAAGAAAGTCAAACTGCCCTTTTTAAAAACCATTTTCGCTTTTAGTGAACCGTTTTTTTCTCTTAATTTTACACTTTTGAGTTTTACATATCCAGTAAAAATTCAAACGAAAACAACAAAAATATTAGTATTTTCTTAAGGAAAATTCTAAAATAAGCCAAATGAGCTGACAATAGTAAGTGTGTGAATATATATATTAAGGGTGTAAAAAATACACAGAAATACGTACGTGTTTTTCTTGTTTTTTAGTGTGCTTATCGTCAACCCAGTGGGTTGACAATAACAAGACCGTTTTCTTAAAGGATATACCCATAAGAATGATCCAAAAACGTAAAATAAAAAATATCTATATTCCAAACAAAAACCCCTAATTTATCGGAGACTTTAGAGGCCGAAACAAAGCCTGGGACGGTGTAATTTTTTTTGGTTTGGATGCATTGGAAAGTCAAGAGGGTATAGTCTTCCGGGTCAAGGGGAGGGGTACACGTAGGCGGCACGTGACTTGCATTAACTCTCCGATTCAGTTTAATCGCGTGCTGGTACAAATCTCTTTTCTGACTGCACATGCAAATCTCTTTTGTTATCCCACTGTTGGATCTCCCGTTTGACTACATTTCCACCGCAGTTAATTCGGTTATTCATTTTGGCAAAGACGATTCATTTAATCTAAACTCCTACATCTGAATCGTCCATTGATTCGATTGAAATGGATGCACGGCCGGATCTGTGTGTTATTTGGGAGTGCTCTTTAGCATCCCCAAGTCAGTTTCGACCATTTTCTTTTAATTTCTTTCTAATCGCTAGAATAGAAACCTACCTTAATCCATTATAATCTACTAATTTTTTTGGTACCCAATCTATTCTCTATCTAATACATACAGGGAGAAGTCTTCTTTGGTCTGATCTTTTTGAAGCTCTGGTAAAAAAATAATTTCAACCTAAAACTAGTTGAAAATAGATGAAGTGGCCTCTATATTATATTAACCACGCCTAGGTGGCTAAAGTGAGCAATGCGGGAGATAAAGTTTAACACTCTTTCTCACGTACAGCGCTGGGAAGCATGTGAAGGTATTAGCTAATGAGGTAAGGGAATTGACTAGGGGCAGAGACTTTTTTTTTTTTTTTTGAAACACAATCAATTCAATTCATAACAATGCCCAAAGGCGATACAGATTTCATCAAAAAATACAAGAATGAGTCAAAACTATCTAAACTTTAACACAGGCACCCCTGCAAAGCAAGACCGGCGAACTCGCCAGATGAGAACCAATCAAGGCCTAGATCGTAGAGAATCCAAACGGACCGGACCCCAACTCAAACCCGATAAGTGCATATGAAATCTGGACGGCGAGAGCTGTTCACCAGAACAAAGGTCAGAGCAGACCTCTCACCGACAACAGCACCCGGACAAATCACAACCCACCAACAACCCCAAACAACCCCAAACTCGGACGATCCTTAAAAGGCGCCGATTATTCACCCACCACCTCTTCCTCACCAGATTTGGGGAACCCAAACTGGTACCAAACCGGACTGATTTGGGGGAAACCCAAATCAGCCGGTAGAATCCAAGCCAAACGGCCGGAAAAAGAAAGACAAAGAAAGAGGAAAAAACAAAAAAAGAACTAAACCTCAACGCCGCCCCCCACCTCGCCGTTATTCGCAGCCCACCACCGACGCCCACTGAATCGTCAGACCCGCCACCAGATCTTGAGGTCGAGGAGGAGCCCGGACCAAACCAGACTCACAAGCCGCCGGCCAGAGTCAGGAATCGAACTCAGCAACACTCGAACCAAAATAAAAAACTGAGGAAATCTGAAAACAAACCCAGAGAAGGGAGTGGGGGAGAAAAGATGGAGAGGAGGGGAAGGGGGACTTAACGTTGACATTAGGTGAGGCTATCCAAAACACCACTCTAGCTGATAGTACAATGTTAATTAGATTTTTTTTTTTGGACGGGGTTCTAACCTAAAATCAATTACAATAGATTGAGTATGTATCTTTTACATTAAGGCTCCATTTGTTTCGATGTAAAATGTTTTTTCAAAAAATAAACTTCAAACTTTTATTTTTCGGTGTTTAGTTGGTACTTGAAAAATATTCTCAAAAATTGACAAAATAGTGTAGGGGGGTGCTTAAACGGTAGAGAGATTTGTGATTATTGGAATTGAACGCAGGTACGATCGAGGAAACTGAGCAGTGAGAATTTCATTTCAAAAAATAATTTACGAAAAATTTAAGGGTAAGTCATTTTCATCCAATTAATGAAAAATGTTGTACAAGTAAAATATTTTTCTTATTTTTTATACAATCAAACACTAGAAATATAGGTTACGCCCAGACAAATTGAGCCTAAACCTTGGGTGATCGATGTGAAATAAAGTCCAACAAAAGTATTCTCGATAGGCTAGCTAATCATAAAATTAACTTTTTAAAGAAATTTAATTAGAACAATCCGAAAATACAGTAATATTTTCGGAGTCAACTTATGTCTTTTGCGCAACTCGACTAACAACTGCATGCCTGACCAATTCGAAACTAGCGGAGAACCAAATTAAGGCATGCCAAAACCCATATATATGGACTGGCACAACAGAACGAGCAATTAAAATTTTGAAATCAATATATTCCAAAAACATCTATACATATGGACCAAAGCAGTATGCTTCGATCGATCTCGATCTGATTACCATTAACACCTAATAATATCAGTATGAGTTTTTTTTTTTTCTGAATCATTTTAATTTTTCAACCTCGGGCTATAAATCATGAATACTACATTCAACCACACGCAATGGGTGAGCTGGATGGTTAGGATCTCGACTTAGGTGTTTCCCTCCCTACTCTTGCTCTCGTTTTAATTAATCGGCCATTAATATATTCTTAAGTAAATTGTGGGATTGATCATCCAAAAATTAAGTGACGCATACATAAGTTGGTCCGGACTTTCTCAGCTAATTACCCTGTGATAGTGCGAATCTCAAACTTTTAAGGTGTGAGCAATTGTTAAGATAATTCATTACGAGTAATATTTAATACCACTGTATAACAGTATAAGGTTATTTTACAAAATAATTAGTGTGTGTGATAGGAGGGTTTCTAGGGCTTGCTTAAACCATCTACGTACGTACTCTCTCTATAAATAGGGTAGTGGCTATACCTTACAATTTGCAAGTAGTAGCTCATTCTTTGTTTTGAGTACTAGCTAGCTAGTGCTTCTATTGTTGCAGCAGCAGCAGCAGCACTCACCGAGTCATTCCCTGAGTGGGCAAAATGAGGAACCATTTGTACGTGTCGGTGATGATCATGATATTCATCTCCTTTGGTAGTATGATCGATGCTGATCCCTACAGCAACCCTGCCGCGCAGGGGCCAGCTCCGCCGCCTCCGTTTGGAGTTTCAGGGAAGGAGTTCCCACCAGGATCAACCTCGTGCCCCAACTGCTCTCCCCAAAACATCACTTGCCCTTCTCAGTGCCCTTCCTTCAAGCCGTCCGATCCTACGGCTAAAGCTTGCTCCATTGACTGCAACTCTCCCACATGTGAAGCCACCTGCATCAGTATACATATCTCTCTCTCTCTCACACACATACTCAAGATGCTCTAACGGCAGAGGATTTAGATGGACCCCCTTCCACTAAGATTTTTTAGAACTTCTTTTTTTGTTTTTGTCCTTATTCAATTTTTATTCACCTTTGTTAGTTTTGCAAAAAAACTTTTGTGAATTATTAATTCGTTTCGACGAGATGAATAAAAAATGTAAAAAAATATAATTTTATCCAAATATTTTGGTAAATAACTACTTTTACCCTAAAAAAAAGTTTAAAAAAAAAAACTGGTTTTTTTCCTTCTAAAAAATAGTTATTTTCCAAAACATTTGGGTAAAAGTAAAAGATTTTTATTTTTTCGATTCGTTTCGTCGAGACGAATTAATAATCTAAAAAAATTTAGCACAAAATTAACAAACGCGGAAAAAATTAAATAAAGACAAAAAGTTTTAAAAGAAAAAGTGCTTAGCTGAACAGTGTCTTATTGTACATGATACTGATATGGTTACACCGCACTTGCGCACATCCAAACGCAATATCAGGTAGAAAAATAATACGGGTTCCTACTGCGTAAGATTTTCAAAACAATAATTTCCTCTACAAACTTGATCGCAGGTCGCCAACCTAATTGCAATGGCAAGGGTTCTGGTTGTGGGGATCCCAGATTCGTCGGAGGAGACGGCATCGTATTCTATTTCCATGGCAAAACCAACCAGCAATTCGCTCTAGTCTCAGATCAAAACCTACAAATCAACGCCCGCTTCATCGGCCATCGACCCGAAGGAAGAAAGAGGGACAACACCTGGATCCAAGCACTAGGTCTCGTATTCCACGACGGGCATCACCAATCTCACACTTTCACCCTAGCCAGTTCTACCAAGGTCGCTCAGTGGGACGATAACGTGGATCGACTTCACTTCACTTACGACGACAAATCCCTGATCATCGGCGAAGGCCACCTCTCCAACTGGGATGCTCCCGATGGTAGTGGTCTATTTGTCGAGCGAACCGCCAAGGTCAATAGTATCACTGTGACCCTGCCAAACCTGGTGGAGATATCCGCAAGTGTAGTCCCAATAACGAGGGAAGATGACCGAATCCATAACTACCAGATCCCGCTGTCTCAGGACTGCTTCGCTCACTTGGAGGTGCAATTCAGGTTCTTCCGCATGTCGGAAAGCGTCGAAGGCGTGTTGGGACAGACGTACCGGCCCGATTTTCAGAATCCGGTGAAAAGAGGTGTGGCCATGCCAATCATGGGCGGCGAACGCAACTACATGACCTCTTCTCTTACTTCCGTTGATTGTAACAATTGCATCTTCTCCTTGTCCGATCAATATGATTCGTTGGTGTCCAAACCTTTAGCATTAGAAGAGGTCAAGAACACGGTGAAGTGCAGTAGCATGAATGATGCTGGGCGAGGAGTTGTTTGCCGCCGGTAGAGGCATAATCCATTCGTCGAGCGAGATTCGAAATAAGTGATGCGGTCTAGAGTGTCTCTTAGCTGCTAGATTGATTATCGTTGCAGTATACGTTATTGTACTACTAAAGAGATGGATCCCAGTCAAGTTTTTTTTTTTGCTTTTTTGTTTTCGGTTGAGCGCTGAAATAAATCTCAATTTCTAGCGTACGTAAGGTAAGTCTTTTCTGTACTGATGGATATGTCTTCCACTAGCAAAGACCCGTTTTCGAAGGTGAAAATTAAAATTACATACATACAAAAATAAGGTTCTGCAACACACAGTAAATTTTTTCTCCTTGGGCTACTTTAATTTACGCACATATTTAACACACGCCTAAATTTCTGTTTAAGTATAGGGATATTTTGGGCACCTTGTATAATGTAGGGGTGTTTTGGTTTTGGTTATGATACAGCGCGAGGGTTATTTAGTTCATTTGTCTATGAAATTAAGGAGAACAAGAATATATTTATCTCTATTCTTTTCTTTTCTTTTTTTAAATGTATACGTTTGGGTTTTTTGGTTTGTTTATTTTTTTTAATACCATACTCAACACGCCCATTTTCAACCCACGTAACGTTAATCCATTACTAATAACATCTCCGGTCTTTCCCCATTTCTTCACTCACCCTCTTTTGGATTAAAGGAACAAAAATTCTTCTCCAATTACATACCCATTTCTCTACCCAAAATAAGAATTGCCCATTTCTCTACCCCTCTACCCCATTATGAGAAAATTCAAGCCTTGATCCATTTTCTATACCTCTTTTTTTTAAAGCTCACTTTTATCCCTTTTAAGTACCATGTTGCCATTGTAATCCTTTTTTTGTTTACAGATTGTGTTTTGCCATTGGATAAGCTCCTATCTAAGTATTTCACATATTTCTAGGCAAAGGCTGGAGGTGCTTTTACCCGACCATAAATATTCAAAACATGACCCAGTTTAACATGCTCAAATCCAAACAAACTCGCCTATTTGCCACCTTTAGGTATACCCATGCTTTTCGCTTGTAATCAACTTACTCCATATCAATATAGCCTTGGCCCTTAATGGATAACGATATAGGAGTATTCCAGTAGCTTATCAAAAAAGAAGAAGAAGGTATATTCCAGTAGTAACTTGTAGTTCATACTGCATGCTTACCATTTGGTGGGTTCATATTTAAATTCTGAGGAGGAGGATACTGTCATTTGGGTGCCTCATCCAAGTGGTTCTTTCATTGTTAGATCAGCTTGGAATGCCATAAGGGTGAAGTACCCACAAAATCTTTGGTCCAAGATTATTTGGGGTCGACATATTGTGCCTCGGTGGTCTTTTATTCTTTGGTTGGCTGCTCTCCAATGTTCGAGTACAAAAGATAGGTTACGAAAATGGGGTTTGCAAGTGGATGGAATGTGTTGTCTGTGTAATTCAATGTTGAAAACCTATCAACACATTTTTTTTGAGTGCTCATTTTCTTCGACAGTATGGCAGCATATGATTTCCAAGAACAGAGTGCAAGGGATGCCTATGAGCCTAGAGCAAGTTCTTAACTGGTTTCTCTCAAATGGAAGGGACGCGAGTACAAATCTGTATTTCATTAGCCTTAAAAACACTTTGGCTGCTTCTGTGTATGAGTTGTGGCAGGAACAGAATTTCAAAATTTTTCGAGCAATGACGAAGGGGTATGCCCTGGTGGCTGATGGGATTGAAGCTACAATTCGGGATTTTCTTAGCTCGAGAAGAAATATGAAGCTTTCCTGTCAAAACAAGAATACTTGTGCGATTTGGGGACTGTCTAACAGAGTCATTATAATTAGGAGTTCTAGTTTGATAGTTGTTGATTTTGCTTTGTTTCAGTTGTATAATTGTTTCTGTAAAGGGATTGATTCCCTGGAAATTCTTGTTTGCCTTGTTTTAGCTTAATAAAATTGTGCACTTATCAAAAAAAATTGTCTTCGAATACCCCTTGCGACTGAACTATTTCAGATGTCAGCTACTTATCGCTTATTTCACCTATGTGTGAAGCAGATTGTACATATAGTTTGGCTTGATTAATAACAAAATTCATATTGAAGTATAAAAACAAAACAAAAACTCAGGTTTATGTTTTTCCAATTAGGTATTTAGCGTCTCTAATGAAGTATTATACTATAGTTCGTGCAAGAAGGACTAAATATGACATGGTAGTCTCGCATTCTTATAGAGGTTGTGAATTTTTTTTTTCAATAAAATTAATCTCCTATGTCTTAATTCGAATATCAAAATCAGCAAATAGAAAAAAGTAGTATGATTTTTGGGAAGATCGTTACAATTAAAATAATAGAAGCGAAAACGGTAGAGAGTTAAAAGCTAACCTCTATTTTCTTCGAGGTAGAAATTAATTTAAAAAGGAGAATAAATTCTTTATACCGCCGGTGTAAACATTTGTTTCCTCCAAATCAATTGTATTGTGACACGTGTCAAAATAGTGGTCCCAATTAATAAAATATGGCAACGTGGCGCAATGTAATTGATTTGAAGGAAACAA